>NW_020664413.1:59075517-59086184 GCF_002925995.2 Terrapene triunguis | reverse complement strand
GAGTGGGGAGCAGGGGGCACAGAGGCTGCAGGGGCGGGGGGGTGCAGAGGCTGCAGGGCGAGTGGGGAGCAGGGGGCACAGAGGCTGCAGGGACGGGGGGGTGCAGAGGCTGCAGGGCGAGTGGGGAGCAGGGGGCACAGAGGCTGCAGGGACGGAGGGGTGCAGAGGCTGCAGGGCGAGTGGGGAGCAGGGGGCACAGAGGCTGCAGAGGCGGGGGTGCAGAGGCTGCAGGGTGAGGAGGAGCAGGGCAGGCAAGCAAGGGCATAGAGGCTGCAGGGGCTGCGGGGCGAGTGGGGAGCAGGGAAGCACTTAGCAACCCCCAACCAAGATCAGAGCGGGAGGGAGGAGGGGGAATGCGGGGTGCTCAGAGAAGGGGGCAGAGTTGGGGCAGGGGACTTTGGGGAAGGGGTTGGAATGGGGGCGGAGAAGGGGTGGGGTTGGGGCGGGGCCGGGGGCAGGGAAGGGGCAGAGTTGGGGCAGGGCCGGGGGCGGGACCGGGGCCCCGTGGAGTGTCCTCTTTTTTAAATGTTTGAATATGGTAACCCTACCTTAACTGAGGCATCCTTAACTCATGCAATCCTAGCTGAGACATTCCTAACTGAGATATATTGAATGCAAGACTACTACACAAAGGCAGCCATAATGCAAATGTCCTTAGCACAGCAGACCCTGACTGTGCATGTCCAATATTTTAAACTTCTAAACTGCTCTAGGTCATGGGTTCTCAACAGCCACCCTCCCTTTCTTTCTTTCTTTCTTTCTTTCTTTTTTTTGGGGGGGGGAGGCTTGAAACTTCTGAGAGGGGTGTCCTGAAACTATTTTCGGTTGTAACATGGCATCACAGTACAGAAAGGTTTTGACCATGGTCTTAGGTGAAGGATGCCACGAAGAAAAATAAAAGAAATTTTCTAATATGCATGTGTTAACTTGCTGAGTTTAAACGTTCATAATTTTAAAAGTACAGAACTTATTTTTATCAAACCAAATACTTTCCCCTTCCTTAACAAGGGCTAACAAAACAAGATTAAGTTTGAACTTTCTAGCTTCAGGGATTTTTGAATTAGACAAGTGCAAAATTCCAATTGGCAATTTGGTAAAGTGTATTTTGGGAAAACTGTATTTTCCCCCACTCTATCAAAAATATGGCTGCACCAATTTTGCCCAAATTTTCCAAAAATTGTTTGGATTGAGACCAGACATGGAGAGTTTCAGTACAAAAGGAATATGAGAACATTATGAACAAGTGAAAAGGTAGGACTAAGATGGAAACTGCAATTCACGAGTGTGACGTTTCACTCCATATTCTTTATGAAAATATGCTTATGATATGAATATGACATAACTGAGATACACTTTATGCAAGATGGCTCATGTGAGATATCATTGGGAAGGTTATGATTTACTGAATTTGATTATCCAATTTGTATGCCTGTATCATTTCTGTATCTGAAGTTGGGAATATTAACTATGTATCTGTATTTCAAATGTGTTACTTTGGGTGTCACCCCCAACCAGCCCTTGAGGTACAACAATGGAAAAGCCAGACAGGGCTCAGGGGCCATTAGCAGAGACAATGGACTGTGAAAGGGCTTAGTCTTCCTGTGGAGGCTGGAGACAGCTTACGAGCAATGGCTGCCACAGCCTTGCACAGACATGGGTCCGAGTCACCTGGCCCTGGATACCCCTCCTCCTCTTTTGGAATGCCAGTGGTTTTCCACTAGAAGACAAAGGCTTCCCGCCTTACACTAGAGCTATATAAGGCAGGGGAGTGACATTATCATGGGTTCTCCTCTGTCTCCCCACCCAAAGAGACACTGAAAAAAGACCTAGAAGCAAGAACTGAACTGTGGGGGGGAAGGGTTGAACCCAAGCTGGGAGGGTGTCTAGCTTGTGCGTAATAATACCTGAGGTCTCAAGAGGGAGACCAGTGCAGCTGCCTTTCAAGACTTTCTGTAATCTGCCTGCAACAATATCTAGGGTGAGAAATACTGTTTGTAACCAATTTCTTTAGTGAAATTAGCTTAGTTTGCGTGTTTGGTTTCATTTGCTTAGTAATCTGCTTTGTTCTGTCTGTTATCTCTTATATTCACTTAAAATCCACCTTTGGTAGTTAATAAACTTGTTTCTTGTTTATAATAAAACCCAGTTTATGCCATTTCTAACTGGGGGGGCAAAAAGTGTGCACATCTCTCTTCAGATTGAGGAAGAGGGCGGATTTTTATGAGCTTGCACTGTGCAGATTTTTCTATACAACGCAAGACAGTATTATTTTGGGTTTCTCTCCCAAAAGAGGTGTGCACGTGAGTGCTGGGGGAGTCCTCTCACACAGAGCTGACTTCAGTCTGTGTCTGCAGTGGGGTGTGGCCCTACCTGTGTGTGTGCTGCAAGAGGTCGGAGAGCCTAATTCAGCAAAGCAGGGAGAGGGAATGCAGGCTGATTGTGCAGGGAAGGCTCAGTGAAATACCTGTATATCAGGTGGCGTCCCAGAACGGGGGTCCAACCCATCACAATCAGTAACTATAGTTTCCACGCAGAAGCTAAAATATACATAGTTTCCTTTCTCTCTGTACGGCTGTCTGGGAAAACAACCTCTTGAAAACACTCATCCTGGCTCACTCGTACAAATGCTTGCATACACCGACACACTGAATGATGGAAACACTCCCAGAAATTCAATAAAAATCCCACATGACTGCATGAGTCCCACAAACAGGCCTGACTGTAAAATTTCCAACTTACTTTCCGGGATCTCCTGCTGGACCAAGTAGTAGCGGGCAGAGAAGCCATCTTTAGCCACTGCCAGATCAGTATGGAAGGTAAGCGAGAGAATACCAGTAGCTGAGCGGATCTCGGAAGGTGTCCTAGTGCCACAGTACCTGCCTATCAAAGGGCCAACTGCAAAAGAAAGAGCAGCAAAGTAGCTCCAGCCTTTTGGTTGGACTCTTTAGTCTTTATCTAACCTGACAAGTCAGCACTACTTGGCAAGAATACATTGGTAGTGGATAGCGAGTAACAACCCTACAGAACGAATCCGGATGAAATGAAGGCATTTTTGATTGTTTAGTTTCTATCACTTATATTTTTACAAGAACAGAGGTAGATCAAGTGTAATATCAGTTTGTTCACCTCTCCGAATTTCTAGTGCACATCTGTGTCTCCATCTATCTGCATTTCTAATGCATGTACTATATAACACATCTGATACATCCTCTATAGGACAGATGTTATTCTCTACTTGCGGGGAGATGGACTCAGTGATCAATAGATCTTTTTCATCTCTAACTCAAATGATCCAATGATACAATTAGAAAATTAAAAGTGTAGGTTCATCAGTAATATGAAGTCTACGCTGACACTCCATGGGGACAAACCCAGTATTGGAGACAGATAAATATGGTGATGATGCAAATCCTAACAGCTGAGAAAAGGCCAACAATATTTTGCATTTGTTAGTGCTGCAGAATACCGACAAGTCATGCCCCGCTATGGAATTTTCCAGACTCATCATTACAGCTGGTTAACGGGAGACTAGCCAGACATAGAGAAAAGCCTTGGTGATACATCGCCCCAGTGCTTACCTTGAGGAATGCCATCCCAGATGTCCAGCCAATCATACTTGCAATCTCCCTCTCCGACCTGCAAGGGGTCATGCTCCAGGTCAAAGGTCAGAAACTGAAGGATGATTTCCATCTTTGGCTTGGCCATGATGGTGAAAGTGCAGTCCAAGTTGTGGGGATACTTATCAGGGAATCCTGGAGAGTCAATAGTGCCATTGGAGCTGGTGAAGTTTCTAGAACAGTCTTCAGAGCCTGCAGGGGTAGAAAAAGTGGACGTAACTAACAACAACAACATGGCTGACATTGACAGCTCTCGCCTCCTTGTGCGCTTGGCAATATTCACTCTGTATCCAGAGCGTTGTCAGGATTTTTGCTGGCAACTTCTTGGGACACAAGAGCTTTGTAAATTTCATAACGACAGAGGGTGAGCTTGTTAAATAATTCCGACGGGCTTTGGACTGAACATCTCACATTCACTGTAGACGTGTGCCTAGACTGCTTTGAAAACCTCACTCAGAATCGATAGCTAATCCCGCTGCAAATACTCTGAAAATGGTATTAAGGGAATAGGAAAGCCCAAAAGGTTGGAAGCCCAAGCTGCACTGCAACAACATCTGTTGCAACACAATGTTATAATGTCACCATGCCAGCAGTACAGGGGTTATGCTCTGAGGCAACAGCATGGTCAGCAGTAGTGGATCAGGCATGAGGAAGAGTTTGCTGTTCTTTTTCACCCCATTCCTACAGTCTACCGATGGGCTCTTGGAGCACAGGGTCTTCTTAGCTGGCACTGTGACATGAATGCAACCAAGATGCAACCATTCTTGTGACACACCATCACCAACAATGGACCTGGACTCAGCATGTTCGGGGTCAACTCAGCAGACTGCAATTGGGCTAATGTAAATAATATACCGGTTCCCCCAGCATATTGTGGGGAGGCAGGGGGAGAAATGGGCATAAGGGGTAAAACACATATATGGCCAGACTAAAGACCTAGCTCTCTAGGGCTATATTTGGGGAACTAACTGAGGGAATCATGACCCACAATCAGGGAGGATGACTGACCTAGGGAGGAAGGAGAAAGGAATGGAATCTGGCAGGGCCGAGGAATTGTCTAATTTTTAAAAGAGATCTCCCTGACCTACCGATTTTGTGTCTGTCTGCTTATCTATCTTAGAACTTAGCACTAGCACCCATCACTGCGGTATTGGAGCTAAAATTTCCTCTTGAGAGTCATGAGATCTGGGTTATTTTCCCAGCTGTGGCACAAACTTCCTGCAAGGCCTTGGGCAAGTCACTTAACCTTTCTGTGCCTCGGTTTCCCTATCAGCAAAATAGGGATACTAATGTTTACCTAGAAACAATGCTGCTGTGAGGCTTACTTCAGTACTGCTTGTAAAGCATTTTGAAATCCTCACATGGGCAATTGCTAGCGAAGTATAAATGATCAATGATTCATTATCGCTATTATGTATTTTATTTTCCATCGGAGTGGCAATTAGCAGAGCAACCTCTCTGCAACTTCACCCAAAGCCTAGGACCTTAGCTGTAGAGCGTATGAATGGCTGGTCCAGCCTATGTCTCCAGACTGTGGCTGCTGAAAGATTTCGGGGGTCGGAGGACTGGTGTGTGTGTGTGCGCGCACATGTGTGTGTGTGTGAGAGAGATTCCGTTGACAGGAGGAACAGAGCGCTCTTTCTCTCTTATTCAGCTGTCTGCACCAGAAATGTTAGTTATTTCTATTCTTGAGGAAGACTTTCTCATTGCCAACAGGGCAGACAATGTTGCCACTTATTTATTGCTGACCTTGACGCTGGCCTCCCTCGTACCACAGCCTGCTCAAGGTGCCTCAGGGTGGTGGGGGAGAAGAGGAGGTTGTGTCCTATTCATACCATGGCTGCTTTAAAACCACTGCTCTTTAGAGGCTGGACAATTGACAATGGAAATCTCCAGCCTGTGGGCCATCGGAGGGGCAAAGAGGGTGTTACAGAGGCCTTTATCTCCATGACTGTAACAGAGGGTTAACATTCACTAAGGCTTTGACTTTTGTTTTATAGGGATGCTGCGCTTCTCCTCTATAAACTCACTGCTCCCACTCACCGAGTCGGTGCAAGCCTTCTTGGGACCAATTGGAGCCTTGTTATTAAGATCTGCACTAGCCTACGCAAGTTAGGAGAGCAACTTGAGATAACAGCTGGACTACTGGTACTGTTGTACCCCTAGGTGGAGTAACATTGAGAGGAATTTCTTAACTGACTATAGGAGAGCAACCAGCTTCTCTGGTGTGATAATGCAGAGGGAAATAGAAGAGGCCAAGCACAAATCGCAAGACAACACAATGAACAAGAATAAGAATGTATTTACTCCTGATCAAATAAAAAGGCAGCCGGATTTATGAAGAGACTAATACACACTCCAAGCCAAGGAGGAAAGCACAGAAATATTCAGTAAACCAGATGTTGACTGTCAGGAAATGTCCTCTAGGGACTGAACAGAAATGTAACTGTGATACTGTTAGATAGCAACGATTTCCTCATTTGGGTCGCTTGTAGCGGTTAGTATCTTTGTCAATAGCTTGACTGTAACCAGCAAACAATGACTTGCTTTACAGGTAACCTGCAAATAATAAATGGAAATCATGTTTACTTCAGCAATATGTGCTAAATGCTCCCACTCACCAGGCTGAGGGAACAATTCAGCACATAAACAACTAAAAGGAAACCACTTAGGGCTTGTCTAACTGGCACTTTACAGCGCTGCAACTTTCTCGGTCAGGGGTGTGAAAAAACACACCCAGAAGCGACAAAAGTTTTAGTGCTGAAAAGCGCCAGTATAGACAGTGCTTTATCGCCAGGAGCCGCGCTCCCGGTGATAAAGCTACCACCCCTCGTTCGGGGTAGTTATTTTTTATCGCCAGGAGAGCTCTCCCCCGGCGATAAAGTGTGACTACACTGCCCATGTCACAGTGTGGCCGCATTGCCGCGCTGTATCGTGGGCAGTGTAGACATACCCTTAAAAACAGGCTTGTCCAACTGCTCTCACTGTCACGCCCCAGAGACAGGGATGGCTGGAGCCATGAAGTTCAGATCTGATCTCTCCCAAAGTATAGTGGGAAAAGACCATCGGAGGAAGAGGAAGTAAGGGCTGCGTCACAGAGGCAGAAGGAGTAGGAGGAAGGCAGGCGCTACGTTAGCCCCACGACGTTAGCCCCTTCCTGGTTCGTACTCAATGGACAGAGTGCTTCTCACTCCCTGCCAGCCGGCCTCTCGGCACGGTGTCACTGCCTGGTTTTGTGTCAGCTCAGCCTCATCCTGGGCACTGCTGCATCCTGGACTACTCCCAGTCCTGCTTCATGACATAAAAGTCAGGGCCTGGGACTGGCAGCAAGGGCAAGTGGGACAAGGCACACAGGAGGGACTGGGATAGGACCAAGGGTTATGGGTAGGAAGAGGCAAGACAGCCCTGGTTTGAGTCAACTATCTTCCCATCTGCACAAAGACTCATCCTGATCCCTGCCTCAGTGTCCACTATTCCCTCAGCAAATCCCACGAAAACTGCCGTCCTGATGGGTTAACTAACCCCTTCAGGATTAATCAATGTTCAACCATTAAGTGAGACAATCATGTCATGAACTGGCTGGTGTGTCTGTGCACCACTGCCCTCTACTGGATGGAAAAAGAACTGCTCAACTGTGTGCCAGAGGCTTTACATGGCCACACCCTCATAACGATTCTCCATTTTAATGAGTCACCCCAGGAATAGATAGATACACTGATAGATTTTTTTAATCCACCCTCTCCCCTTCTAAATTAAAGTCAGGAAGTCCTATTTCATTCGTATTCCCATCCCCAGGCAGCTGGTCATCAGCACCCGAGTCTGTATGTGAGTATGTCTCTGTGTATTTACAAGCATCTGTCTCTAAATAATATATAACTGTGCTCAAAACCACTAAATACTTATGTGCTTGTATTAAGATTCTGAAAAAGAAACAAACAAAGCTGCGTCTATTTTTGATTCTCCAGTATATTCATGTATTTGTTTCATATTCTGCTGATGATGTGACAGTCGTGTGTTTTCTTCCACTAATGTGGGCAGAGGGCCTGGTCCTATGACAGATAGCTTCGGGTATCCTTGTGCAAAACATACTTATGCCGCTCATGTGCACACAAGCTCTCTCTCTCTCTCACTCTCTCTCTCTCTCAGGGCTACTGTACACGAGAAGCGCTACAGCGGCGCCGCTGTAGCGCGTCTAGAGAAGACGCTTTATGCCGATGGGAGAGCGCTCTCCCGTCGACGTAAGCCATCTCCGTGAGAGGTGGTAGCTATGTTCGTGGGAGAAGCAATCCTGCTGACATAGCGCTGTCCACACCGGCTATATCGCACAGGGGGGCGGAGTGGGAGGGGAAGACATTATTCACACCCCTGAGCGACATATGTTATACTGACATAAGTGGAAGTATGTACAACCCCTCAATCTCTCCCACACACACACTCATGCGTGTGCACACACAAACATAGAGTTTCGTATTTTCTTGAGACTATTTGTTCTCATACATACAGTTCTGACAAATATTTAGACAGAGCTGATATAAAAAGGCCTTTTGAGCAGCTTTTACTTTCTTCCAGAATAGTTTTGTATAAAACAGAATTATGAATAGTTCCTGTTATACTGAACTCAACAGCCGCCTGTCTGACTCCCTTGCTGACACTGCAGGCAGCAGCCCCTTTAAACGAGAAGTCCACCCGTTACAAAAACCCTTGCCTTCCAGAAAGAGAAAACAGAGTCATTGATCAGTGCTTAAGTTGTATATCCACAGGAGCTCTACACAGTTCTAAAGGAGGGACAATCTTCACTTAGCCCTGACTTAACAAGCGCTTACATGCCATGAAGAAAAGATAGAGTGTTTGTAGTTCTGGAATGCAAGAGAATTTAATGAGGAAACCTGCTTTTCATGCCAAGATACGAATCAAAAAGCACTATAACGCACCACTAAAATCTTTACCTTCTTGGAAATGTGATGAAACAGACTTGCCAAAAAATAATACCCTTTGTACTGAGCACATGCTAAAAACCCTACTGAAAATGTGGCTTATGGGATTTGCTCTGTGATGATCCCAATGTCAACTGCTGGGAAGATAGGTGCTGTAGGTCTGCCAGTCCGAAGTCTGCCTTTGACACTGACCTGTCTTGTAGATCTCATAGCGCAAAGAGAAGCCAGCGCCTTGCCGTGCGTAGTCCGAGGTGAACTTAATGTAGAGAGAGGAGCCTGAGGAGATGATGGTCGGAGGAGCAATGTTCCCACAGTGTTTGCCCAGCAGGTCTGCCGACTCGCTGTCTCCGTCCCGTATCTCGATAAAGTCATATCTGTCCGAGGAGTGAAAAGGGAGACAGAAGAGACACATGACAAACAGGGTGATGTTACAGAATGTACAGCACAAACACAATGCGTCCTTCTTCCCACCCTATACATGCCTACATACTTCACAGAAGCATCTGCCAGGCTGCTTGCTTCGACCATATCACCCCCTTGCTTGCAATTCTCCATTTCCACTGCAGTAAGCACAAGCTACTTGTCTTCACCTTTTAGGCCCTTTATGGCTTATGCCTGGCCTACCTAGGATCTCTAATCCACTAGACAGGTGTAAACTCTCACCTCCACTTTGCCCACAATGTCACCCTTGATTGCCCATTTGCCAAATTTTCAGACAAGCGGTCATCATGCAGTCTCCCGTGCTACCACTTATGCAAAGGAGAAGCACCCTATAAAAATCTTCCAGGCCACTATCCTCCTTTACATCTCTTCTTAAAAGGCACTGTCCCACGATGCCTACAAAACACTTGACAATTCTTAGGGTATGTCTACACTACAGGATTAATCCGAATTTAGATAATTCGAATTTGGGAAACAGGTTGTATAAATTCGATTGTGCGCGGCCACACTAAGCACATTAATTCGGTTTTTAACCACATTAATTCGGTGGTGTGCGGCCACACTACCCCATTACTTTAACCACAGTAATTCGGTGGTGTGCGGCCACACTAACCCTAATTCGAATTAACAAAATCGATTTAGGCGCTACTCCGCTCGTCGAGGTGGAGTACAGAAATCGATTTTAAGTGCCCTTTAATTCGAATTAACTGGCTCTGTAGTGTGGACGGGTGAAGGGTTAATTTGGATTAACGCAGCTAAATCCGAATTAAAGTCGTAGTGTAGACCAGGCCTTAGACAGCTGGTGTGCGGTGATCACTGCTTATTCCACTGTTCATAATGGCCTCACTGCTTCCTTGTCTCCCAGCAGTTTGCTGTATCCACCTGTTGTCTTTCATCTTAAACGTTGGGGCCTGGGTCACCTCTTTGTTATAGTCTGTACAGCCCCTGGCACAATGGGGCTGAGGCCTCTAGGTGCTACCCACAATACAAATAATAAGCAATATTAATTATAACAAACACCTCCCTCTACTGAAACTTTGCTCCTAGACCTACCTCCCATTCCATAACTAGCTTGTGTGTTTCCTCTCCCTCAATTCCTTCCCTTGTTCTCTCTAGTAAGTTGCATTATTTGTTATTTATATTCAGCTCTCAGATATCGCTCTCTGTCCAAATGATCATTCACTCTCCAAGCACTCCTGCACAGTAGGTACGTTACTATCATTATCCCTATTTCACACTTGCCAGAGAGGTAACGATGGGATTGTCAAATGCACCTAAGTGATTTAGGAGCATAAATCCCAAGGGGTTTGACAATCCCTCCCTAGATGACTTGCCCAAGGGCACACAGGAGGGCAGTGGCAAAGACAGGAATAAAACACTCTTAACCCCCAGACCCATGCTTATTCCTCTAGCCTATTTGGTAAGAGTTTCCATTCTAACACTCTCTATACACAGTTTTCCATACCTCTCACTTTGATTGACTTAAGTGGGTTATGGCATTATCCATATTACCATCAAGTAGGGGTGGAGGTATCTTGTGCCTAACCCTGAAGTCTTTACACGCATCCCCTATTGGCTTCAAAGGAAGTTCATGTAACAATTTAAGGATTAGTTAACACACACACACACACACACACACACACACACACACACACACACACACACACACACACAC
>NW_020664413.1:58934572-59075507 GCF_002925995.2 Terrapene triunguis | reverse complement strand
CACACACACACACACACACACACACACACACACACACACACACACACCACCAGCTCAGTCCACAGAAGGCAGAGATGGGCCCAAGACAAAACTCCAGATCCAAACACCTTCAGAACTTGGGCAATTCGGGTCCATATCCGGAAGGAGATCCTCAACTGACATCAACAGATCTATGTCAGTTTACACCAGTTTAGGACCTGACCCCCTAAATTTAGTAGTAGAAAGCCATCTGTAACAACATGGATAACAATGGCTGAACAACACATCTTTTCATTTTAGCCATCTTTTATCATCAGAAGGGACTTCCTGGTGCTCCTTCTTTGATTTCATTCAGAATGTTTACCCCGCTGTATTAATTAAACAGAATATCCCAAGGATACGGATTGAATAATCTGCTACCTCTTTAAACTGATCCGAATAAAGGGTGGAATTTGGGTTATTTTTACCACAATTATTTATTTCTTTAGGTTTTGATCAAATTAAATAGAAGCTCTAATTAACCAGTAATTGAAGTAACTGGAAGGAAATATATATATATTTATTTATATGTTGATTTATTACACGCCCATCAAATAGTATGTAGCTGTAGGTGTACAAAAGTTAGACAAGCAGTAAATGCTCAAACAACATGGCCATGTAACCATTTAGTTCAACATATATATCATACCAAATGTGACATTATAACAAATAGAGGCAGTGTGGCCTAGTGAACAGAGCTCTGCCCTAGGACTCGGGTTCTATTCCTGGCTCTGCCTCTGGCCTGTCAGGTGATGTCACTGCTCGGTGCCTCAGTTTCCCCATCTGTAAATCCAGGATAATGATATTTATCTTTGTAAAGCGCTTTGAGAACTATGGATGAAAAGTGCTAGATAAGAGCTGGGTATTATTATCATTACTCTATCAACTCCTCCTAAAGCACTGGGTGAAACCCTAAATGCAAATACTGGGGAACTAATTGCAAATTTATGCCTAAGTTAAGCACCTGCAGCCTGTATTCTGGTGCTGTTTGGCACATAGATGCCCAAATTCCATTTGACATGCCTAACTGGAGATTTGTAAGCCCAGATGAGGCATTTGGGCGCTCAGTGTGGGTGCCAAAGTTTGGAAACCGCACTCTGTAATTCACATCATCATCATCAGGCGCACACACTGCTGAGAGAAGCAACATAAAAGTGACTGCTGATAACGAGGTCTAATTAATCACATACAGAACCTTGCTGTGATCAGCACTTGGGCAGACACCATGCTAAGTATATATATATAGAGAGAGAGAGAGAAATTAAACCCTCAAGGCTATTAGAGATGGGCCCAAGTCATAGAATTCAGATCGGGGGTAGCCGTGTTAGTCTGTATCCAGATAGTTAGTCTACTATCCACTGGACTCCTTGTTGTTTTTGAGAATTCAGATCTACAGCCAGATTTCAAATCATCCAAAGCTTAATGGTGTTGGATCCTTACCAGTGTGCAAAGACCACTCTGTCTATTGTATAATGACCAATATAATCTTATTGTTTCTTTGCATTCCCCTGTCTGTCTGTATCCACCTGTTTTTCTTCTCTTACAGTTACATTGTAAGCTTTTGGGGGCAGGGATTGTCTCTCTGTTCAGTGTTTGTACAGAGCCTGGCACAATGGAGTCCTGGTCCACGACTAGGGCTCTTAGGCGCTACAAATAAATAATAATTCTGGTTTTAGTTTGGCCCATTAGAGATAAAAGCCCACTGTGAAATTCTCATCTGAATCTAAAACTCCCACTAAACCCCTTGGAGTGTTCCTCTTGCCGCAAGTCTAGTGGCAGGGTAGCACTGGTATCTCTGTGTGGCAGATAAGTAGTTTTTACATGAACATCATGCAATCTTTACACACTTTCTCTCTCCTTTCTGTGTTTAGTCTCTGACCAGCCTACCATTATTTACAGAAAACTACCCATCTTTCTTTCTCTGTTTATTTGCTTAGCATCAACCTGTGAAAACAACATGCTATGCATCTTCTCCGGGAGACAGGAGAACACAGAAATGTTACACACTGCCAGGCTTCTTACTTTCCACTTCGTCACAAGATCCTCTATTTGGAAACTGAGAGTTGAAAGAAGAAGTAGCTTGTTGGACACAGAAGGATTCTCATGTGACTCATTCCTGTTCTGCAAGACACACATACATCATTAAGCAACAGCCCCAGAACTAAATGTGCTGCTCAGAAAGGACCGCAGTCCGGATAGGCCAGGTCTCACTCCTTTCAGGGAGTTAATCAGGCTGGACTCCAACTGAAAAATGCCTGAAGCTAAAGTGCTATCTATACTTGGCCAGGCACTGAGTTAGCAATAACTAGCCAGCCTATAATTTGGTGACAAACACAATTTGGCTGGCCAGCGTGAAAGAAACCAAATCACATTTTAAACCTCCTTTAAAAAGAGTGATCTACCAAAAGAAGAGCATGCATGGGGCTAGATCCTCAGCTGGTGTATGGAGCGACACTGATTTACACCAGCTGAGGATCTGGCCTCACACGGGATATCTAAGCAGCTTCCATTAGCGCATTAAGCAACATGATTAACATCTGTCACATGTGGTTTGTTCTCTCTCTCATCCTCTCCCCAGGGGAAAAAATTGTATGTGCAGAGCAATGCTTTGTTTTGGTAGGGTTTTGTTTCTCTGTTTGTTTCAACCAGAGCCCAGCAAACAGAGGAGACCTTTTTTTTCTAGTGAATATCTACTCAAATTCAAAAGACTTTTTTTTTCTAACCACCTTTGCAGCCCTTTCACATTCAGTGAATATCTGTGTGCTCCCAAGTTAACTAGCATGAATTCTTGAAAATTCATCAAAAGTGAATTTCAAATTGTACATCTGATTATAAAATTTGCCATTTGTGCTGAATAGGTTGGTTTACATCCCCGTAAGTCAAATCGTGTCGTTTCTGTTCTCTCGTTTATATAACTCAACAGCACAGCAGGAATTGTGAGTTCATGCTGTCTCCGTGACATAAATCAACCAATCAGTATCCAGAAGAAAAGATACATGACTTATGACATCAAGCAACACATTATGAAATGACAAGATCTGTAACATCCTGTAGACCAAGAATTAGTGAATAATTTCAAAAAACAAATAAAACTCGTGAATTTTGCAATCTGCTCAAAGACAATTTGCAAATAGAAAAAAAAAAGGCTAAATTCATCTAATGAGTTATTCATTGGGGAATAATTGCTCCTCTCTACATTAAAACATTTGGTCTCATCCAAGCATCTAAAGAGGAGTTTTCTCCTCATGAAACTAATCCTTAATAAATCAAATCTTACAACCAACTAAATAAGTCTGCGGGAGGTCGAGAGATCATTTTTGCCAAATGTGGAATTAATATAAACACATACGGGATTTTTGTTGTTGTTGTTAAAAATCTTGGCCCAAACCCTGCAGTCCTTACTCAGGCAAAATTCTCATTATGTTTTTACAGTACTCATAAACAGATCAGCAAAGTGGGACGGTAGTCACACCAGGAGATTACTTCTGCCAGAATGCACTATAAGAGCAAGTTAGACTTCATGCTTGATTCCTTAAAAGTGAAAGAGCAAATATGTTCATTCCAAGAATTCACATACTAAATTGAGAATCTAGGGCTAACTTCCGCAATGGAGACTGCTCATTTTCTTTCACACTTAGGTTCTGCCCACACACTGGCCCAAGCTCAAGGACGTTGTTAAATGTACTTCTGTTATACTGGGGTCACTGGCCAAACCATGTTAAAATCTGGTTTCGCTAGAATTTTGTTTACATCGAGTTTAAACACAATTTCCAAACTTGGTTCCTTTTCCAGTGTGTCGGGGGGGAGGGGGTGGAACCCTTTGGACTTTTTCAGCACTTACAGTTTCATTTCCAGACGGTTATGGAACAGCTCATTGTTGGGTGGGGCAGCATAATGGCATGATGGCACCTGAACTATCTCAGCCAATCACAAAACAGCTGGTTTTCATTCATATGCAATACTATAATTCCATTGGTTAAGTAAACATAGCCCAACACAAGGCACAATTTTACTGGTTAGCTGAACTCCTAAGTCATATCTGCACAGAGGAAACTACTGTCAAATACCATAGCCAATTCCTATTCCAATCCCCAACAAGACAGCGATGCAAACGGTTTGCCCAGCAGTCAACACCCATTACAAGAAAACGTGGTCAAGGGATTAAGTATGTTTTTTTACATGGATGCAGACCACAGTCTACACCAATGGAACAACTACTTGCAACAACAGCTTAAGGAGGAAGGGGGGTTACTGGGCTTGAAACAGTCTCAAACACAGGGTTTTGTTTATTCTCAGCATTGTACACACATCATTGGGTGTTTTGTGATGCAGGGAGTGAAAGTCGAAGTGCTTCTGCCTACCTAGGCAATGGGGGGAGAGAGCAGGGAATACATGCTTAGCTACTCTTCTTGAAATTGTTTAACAAAGTGAGCCAGAAAACATCTATCACTTACAAATGGTGTTGCAATTTATTAAAGATTCTTTCTTAACAGAAAGTGACCTTGCTTTACCGGTGTTAAGAGAGTTTTTATAATTCAGTATAAGGCCTTTTAATGTCTCTACTACTTTCTTTTTTCTTATTGCCAGCCTGTCTATTGCTCAGTATCTTGCTACTCTGTGTTTTCTCCGGTTTGTAAGCAGCTTTGGTGTTAGCCCTTAGAACACTGAAGGCCAGGTTTGGGGTTGCAGGCATTAGTATTGTAGTACTGTAAGGTTACACTGGCAACCAGTTCATATGTTGGAGTGAATCCAGCTTGCCTCACTCACAGGAGTAGTCTAAGTGGAATCAGTGTGTGACTATCACAAACCAACCAAAGTCCTGCTGCCCCGGTTTGCACCTCGGTTCTTTCTTGCAACTTGGCCCCAAAATGGCACCCAGACAGGCAAAGAGCTATGCTGCTCCTTGGGATGTGGCTACACCAGTGCTTCCTCCTCACAATCGACCTGAGCCAACATACACCTCCACCCTTGCATGGTCCCATAAAGAGACAAAGTCCAGAAACATCAGTATACACCTAGCAAGAATGTAACCAGATACCTCTGGGCTCTCCAGCAGACTCACCCTGCAGCTACCATGCTGAGCAACACAGCCAAAAGTGCAGAGCCTAAATTCATGTTGCTCAGTGCAAAATCAGAGATCAACAAACCTACTGTCAACCACATCCTCCTAGCTGCTGAGGCCAGAGTCATTCAAACATGATAAGATAACACTGCAGGGACATGTAAGCAAGTGGTAGCAGGAGGAGGAGGGGATGCAGTCACTGGGAATGGAAGGCAGAGCTTAAAGCAGGACAAAGAAGAACACATAGACCCTCATGACTGCCCAGCGTAACCCCCGTGCCTACCACGAAAGCCTGAATTATAATATATGGAGATATACCTGTCTCAGAGAACTGGAAGGGACCCTTAAAGTCATCGAGTCCAGCTCCCTGCCTTCACTAGCAGGACCAAGTACTGATTTTGCCTCAGATCCCTAAGTGGCCCCCTCAAGGATTGAACTCACAACCCTGGGTTTAGCAGGCCAATGCTCAAACCGTTAGTTTCCCAACTGCAATGGTCACATGCAAAACTTTAGCTCGGATGGTATTTTCTCTACATTTTTTACTTTCACCTTTTTAAAAAGGAGAGAGATTAGATAAAACTGACCCTATTTGCAGTTTATCTCATGAAACCACGCTTGTGATCTAGAGATGAGAACTAGCCGCGAAGTTATAATCTCAACTTTCCCCACATTTTATTATTAGTTTTATTTATAGTAGAAGCATTTCCATGGTGCTCGTGACTGCAATATCTCAGCACCTGGCAAACATTAATGAATGTATCCTCAGAAGACCCTGGGAGGTAGGAAAGTCGAGAGGATTGGTGACTTGCCCAAGGTCACACAGGAAGTTTGCAGTGGAGCCAGGAATAGGATCCAGACTTGATTAAACAGATTACATTATATTAGACTAGTCTAGGCTACATAGACAGACCAACAGAAAGACAGACAAATAGATACTTAGATTAAATCCAAACATTCTCAAATTTGGGAATGGTCAATGTTGATTTAGGCCTCCCAGCCCTGCACTCACGCCTTTGTCCTGTTTAGCACAGCATGTTCTACTGTAAGTGCTCATAATAGGAAAAAATTGGAAGGGTGTGTGTGTGAATCACTATTATATTGCAAATTCTCGCCCGAAAGGGCTAATATACTGCCAGCTATTGCAGGTATATTGGAAGACTGCTTAGCCAGAACTTTTGCCAGCCAATTTAATTGCCTCTTTCACAATCAGGGCCGCCCGGGGGGTGGGGGGGCAAGTGGGGCAATTTGCCCCAGGCCCCGGGCCCCACAGGGGCCCCCACAAGAGTTTTTCGGGGCCCCTGGAGTGGGGTCCTTCACTCGCTCTGGGGGGCCCGGAAAACTCTCGCGGGCCCCGGGCCCCCAGAGCTTCTTCCGCTCCGGGTCTTCAGCGGTAATTCGGCGGCGGGGGGTCCTTCCACCCCGGGACCCGCCGCCGAAGACCCCAGGCTCCCTGAATCCTCTGGGCGGCCCTGTTCACAATATCCCTTTTATAAAATCCTCCGAAAGTTGTGGGTGGTTTTTAAACATGCTTTAAGAATATCCTATTTCATGGTGATGATGTCAGAGCTGAGAATCAATAGTTTTATTAAAAATGGTTATAGAACAGCTCAGCATTAGGTGGGGAAAGAGGTAGGTGAACCAGCAACTCAGTCTAACACTGATGTTTTGCGGCAGGCAGAATTAATGTCAACTGCATGCTGGTTGGCTCTGTCAGTTGCTCTGATGTCACCACCCAACATTGTGCTTTTGCTTAAACCGCTTTCAAATCAAACAGAGGATTTTGGAAGCGTGAGGATTATAGAATCTTAAGCAATAGCAGCATACAAATAACACAAGTCAAACTGTTGCAAAAGGTGCAGGAGATTTTTAAATTGCATATTTTACGGTCATGATGTCACAGGCATGAAAGTAATCTTTCTGATGACATCATAGCAAAGAACTTATATTTGCTGCCGGTGGGATTTTATCTATAGCCATTAGTTATAAATATGGCAGATGGATTTGACTTACCTTGGTTTTACATGGGTGTAATTCATCAATTTATGTGGAGTCACTCCTAATTTACATGGGTCTGAGAGCAGAACCAGGCCTGATGTATATTGGTATTTGTATCTATAAATTGGTGTGTAGACATAAAGGGTGTGATTTTAGTCTGCAGCTTGTATACTCATTCATGCAGTGCACAATGGGCATAGAATGCTACTAATTCAGAATGGTGGTGTTTTACGCCCACTTTGCTCTCATTGCAGGGCAGTGGAGTAGCAAAGCCCAAAGGGCCTGATCCTCATCTAATGTGCAAATCAGAAGTGACTTCACTGGAGTCAATGAAGTTACAGTGGTTTAAAACTGGTGTAAGTGAGAGGAGAATCAGGCCTAGAGTTGTGTGGTGTGTACGTGGTATTATGGGGTTTTATGAACAAACAATTCTTCCACTCTGTTTTGGGTTATTCTCTCAACTCTTCCTAACTTAAATGACCAGAACTTCTGAGAAGAGAGAAAAACTAGCCATCCAGGTCAGGCAGTAGAAAGAGAGAGAATAACCCAAAACAGATTGGAAGACTGCTTCCAAAATGCCTCAGAGACAAAAATAAATAAATAAATGGAAACCACAAATAACATCTATTTATAATCTTTGTTTTTTTTCACTGCCATGAGAGCAGTGCCGATGTAGAGATTCTTCCAGCAATTACTGTACATTACGTGAAATCCAGCCAAATATACCTTGCAGAAAGGAGAATCAAAGATTTTTAAAACTGCTTCTTTGGCAAGTTTAGACTCAGATGAGAATTTAGTTCCAGCTTCCCATTCACTGCCCCTCGCCAAAATGAACTCTGAATACTTCCCCCACATTTGTTACCATCCCTTCTTCAGGCTGCATTCCTGTGGCAGATCTCAGCCGAAAGGAGCGTTGGAGGAGAGAAGAGCTTGCATCTGGGACATATCTGGAAAACTGTTCATTATAGAAAAAAATAAGATGTGCTAATGTGCACGTTAGGGGTTTTCTGCAGGCTGTTATTCAGGAGTTACACGTGGCTGTTTAATTTTATTTCTGTCTCTAAAGCCATCTCTATACATTCCTCACCTTTCTATCTTTAGCTTCGGGGCTCTTTTGTTGCAAGAAGTCTTTAGTATTCCAAAAAAAAAAAAAAAAGAAAATCAGAATGAAAACAGGAATAAAATGGATTAAATACTTCAAGGATCACCCCCAGCTTCCACACTGTTCTACTTTGTTAATATTGTAATAGAATTGAAACAACTCACAGCCAATCCTGTCACACAGACACTTGAGAAACTCCATTTGCACCTCCCTGCTTCTGCTACAATCCATTTGTGGAGAAAATTGAACTTTGTTTTCTATTTCATGTTACTGTCACCACTCACTGGCGCTTGCTCACAAGCAGAAGAAATATAATAAATAAGAGATAATAATAAGTAGCAGAAGGTTCACTGAAGAAAAGTACAAGGCAGTTGGTGTCATATCACATCCACAGACCTGGGCCTGATTCCTCACCTAGGAACGATGGAATAGTTCACAGTCAGAGTCAGGTGGGAAGTTTGTCGCTCAGGCCCACTACTACCTCGAACCCATTCACGCTTTGTTGCTTACTGCGCAGCCTTTTGTTTGTTTCACTCTTGGAACAAATAGAGCACCAGCCACATTAACCTAAAACTACGAGAACCCAAAAATGATCAGCTCACCCTAATCCTCCTAGCAGTTTGTTTCCCACCTTCCCTGTAATAGTCCTGTCCTTAATGATGGTATGGGAAGGTCTTCCAATGGCTGGTCTGCTAAGCTGACTTCTTTTGCTCAGCAGTTTTTCACTCTCCTCTAGTTTACATTCTGGCTCCTTTTCTGTCAGAGGAATTATGAAGACATTGCTCAGTTTAAAAGCAACCCTGTTACAGTAAGGCTGGACTGAAGTTCTACTCTTTCTCCCTCCTTCTTAGGGGCTGGACTGGTTGTGCAATTGACAATGTCTATACATTAGGAAAGCCACTTACTGTATTCCACCATACCCTAGAGCACCATCATGTATTTGATAATTTGCATATAAACCTGCACATCCCAGCCAATTAGATACAGTGCAATGCAGGGATGGATCAAGCCAGGGTGACTCAGATGCTAAAAGCATCCTGACTTGTCTGGTAAATATCCTGCAGTTTGGCCTGGCTAGAGTACAATTTTCAAATGTTAATTTTGCACACCAGCTAGAAATACAGGCCATTCACCAGAAAGCAGGCAAGAACACCGGGATCTGTATCACAGGAGAAGAGGCTGGATGAGGATAGGACCTGCAGTGGGGAGAAAGCGTGTCCCTTCTCAATAGTCCTACAGTAGAAAGTCCATCTCCTGTGCCAGTTGAAATCCACCCTTAGCACAATAGCTGAAACTGCAGCTTCCTCAAAGGTTGTGTCTGCACTAGAAATGTTCTTGCCCACTATTCCCAATGGTTAGTGCTCCACAGACACTAGCACCGGGCCAAGAACTAGTACAGACTAGAGATAAGCATTTTTACTGCCGGGTCACATACCATGTGAGTACAGTGTCTGCATGAGTGATAAAACAGTCTAATGGAAGCAAGGCCCGAGAGGAACAAACTTGGGGAAAAGCAGAAGGAGCAGTGGGTGGGAATGTGAAGTAGATCGATATATTTCCTCTTATTGAGGAACGATTTGGAAGTAGGGTGACTATAATCTATCAATCCAGGCAACTGAAATCTCCCTGCTCCCCCCACAAACAATGCCCTGCTACTTCTTTGTTCAGAGATATTTATTTCCTTTACTATTAAAACAATCCTTTGTTTCACTCTCTCACTCAGTCTCCCCCAGCATGTCTGTTTTGCCCTGACAACTCAGCCAGGGAGCGTTACACGCCTTTCTCACCCTCCAAGGCTTTGGTTCAGCTCCATTGACACTAAAGGCAAGAGAATTCTCTGTGTGTATGAGGAATCAATTACTTCCTCTGACACTCTATTACTATAGCCCTCACATCTCCAGATTCCAGATGAAAAGGGAGAAGAAGGAGGGGGCATGGGAGGGTCGGGGTATCCCAAGCTGCCATAATTAAAGAGACAGAAAGATGTCTCACTCCTTGACCACCTGCCCGAAACTGGAAGGCGCATGGCAGGAAATGATCACAAAGGAAATCCTAAGAAATCAAATGGAGCAAAATAACTTTAAGCAAGCCACAGCAAACACAGGATACTGTGGGTTCTTGCCCCTGTAATAATCATGTGACACACAGGCGTGCTGATAAGGGACCAATATTTATTTCCCGCTGATAGCCACCTGCCACAGGTCAAGACTACCAAAGATTAACACCTTTGTCAAATGTCAGGGTCAGTATCCCAACTCCTGGGGCTACTGTTATATCTTCCCCTTTTATTTTAATAAAAATGGAACTAAAACATTACATTAGCATGCACAAATCAAACAACGGTCCTAGGAAAGAAGTCAAGGCAGATGCCCTGATCCCCCTAACATTTTAGCTCTCATTGGATGTCTGTCAATAACTACTGGCTCTGAATCCCACTGAATTTCTGATGCATTGGCCACTTCTTGTTCTCATGGAAGTTCCTCATGTGAGGAACTAAGGAAGATCTGTGAACTGCAGTCTGTGTTTGTTGCGGGTGGTGTTTCTCACGATCAGTGCCTATGCTCCTTGTGTCAGCAAAGGAGAATTCTGAATGTCCTCAAGAAAGAGTCACTCTCTTCCTTGCTTTTATTTTGGGATCTTCTGTTCCTCCTGTAGGACTGACCCTCAGTGGCAACTGTGGCACGTAATCCTGACCCACTTGCAAGAAGGGTCACTCTCTGACATCCTTGGTACAGGATCTTGTTCTGATAGTTTCCCCAGGATTAATTGGCTTTGGCTCAAGAAGCTTATTAGATACTGGCAACCTTCATCTCTGAGTTGTTTTGACTATTAAAAAATAAAAGCCCCGAGTTGCAGTAGTCTAACAACGCTCTATGTGGATCCCATGAATCTTCCAGGGCTTCTTTCTTTAAAGAAAAAAAAAATCAAGTTCTTTGCTATTTGTAATGATTTTTCTACTAACCAGCATAGTGAGGGTCTGACACAGTGTGCTCGAACTGATATGTCAGTGTGGCTAAAATGAGCTAGTCATGAACTGTAGGCCATACCTGTTATTAGCCCATCAGGAATTGCACAGCAAACAAACTGATTTACACTCAGTGTGTTATTACATTGCTACTCGATGTGTTGTGCAACAGCTGCCTTTCAAATAAATTTTGAATGCTAGTCTCCTAATAAGAGATAATCTCTCTCTTTTAATTCAAATAGATCCATGCCACCCTTGGAAAATCAAAAATCTCCTATGGTTCCAGTGACTCTTTTGCATTCTGCTGCCTTTGTTTATTGCAGATTTCACACTTGATGGTGAAACTCATGTCTGGTCAGAAGAGGACTTCTTGGCCTCTGTTCTTAGATGAGCAATGTGCCTGGTGCTTAGCATTCTGACCTGATGCTGTGTGTTATTATGACATGGTATCCTTTGTACAGAATTCCCTCATTGCAGGAACTCCACCTCTCCTTATGCTTGGAGCGGGCTATGAGTTAAATACTGTCTCCCATTTTACAGATGGGGAAACTAAAGCACCCTACGTGATTTGCCCCAGGCCACACAGTAAGCCAAAGATGGAGGCAGCAGGCAGGAATAGAATCCAGATCTCTTAACTCCCAGTCCTACATGTTAACTGCAGGATGTTAACACGTTAACTCCTTTCTCCCATACATAAATAAATGTCTGAAATCATAAATTAAGAAACTACATGCAGCAAAGGTAGTTGCAATCTCATTAAAGGACAGCTCCAATGCCCCTAAAAGTCAGTGGAAAGGCTTATACTGATAGCAGTAGGCTTTGTATCAGGCCCTTAAAGAATACATTTTTATACATATGGCACCTTTCATACAGCCTCAAAGTTCTCCACAAATAATAATTCACTAATCCTCATAACAATCCTCTGAGATGTGTAAGCATTATCATCCCCATTTTGTAGAAGGAGAAACTGACACAAAAAGAAGAGACAAGTGATATTCTCAAGGTTACACAGCAAGTCGGGAGCATTGCCACCAGCAGAACCCAAGCACGCTGACCCACAGCCACTAGTATTTCTCTCCTTGTGGTTATTGTCCATTTGTTTTAATGAGACTGCTTCATTACTTTTACATTGGATTTTCATTACGTGTGGTCAATACAGGATACAAGAGGAAATACAGAAGAAATACCGTCAGGCTAGAGAGTGACTGTGTCGGGCAGCAGGAATCCCCCTTATTCTTCCATTGGGCTGTCTGGATCTTGGGTCCAGGTACACAGGAGTAAGCAGGGCTATTCATTTGCCTACTCCCTCCTTGCAATAGGTGACCAGTGCCTTGGCTCTGTCCCCTTCCTCTCTACCCAGACAAGCTGAGCGAGTGCAGTGTGAGTAGTAATTTATTGAGGAGATAGGCTAGCAGTAAATCACTACCCCCCAGGTGCCAGGATGAAACAGGGGCAGAACGGTGACTCAGAAGTATGTCTCTGAGGCCCACAGGGGCAGTGTCTAAAGCCACAATCTGGCCCTTAATTTCTAACAGTTCCAACAGGGATACACGTACAGAACCAAATCCTGACCTTCCTGTGCCCAGCAGGCTGGGTAAAATAGTGTGGTGGGATAAACATAGCAGCACTTCTTCTGCCTCATCAGTGTCTGAAGAATTCAAACTATCCTGTAAGGATTTACGACTGAGAACACAAGCACAAACTGATTCAGAGCTGGCTGTATGCTTCTGTTGACAGTCAATGGGCCACAATAACTCAAAGAGTCAGGTGAGCTGTTCCATTCAATTCAGTGGGTGTTAACTCTGAAGACTAATGCAATGTTTAAATGTCAACATGGTTGACTCATTTGCTGTTGATTGTTCTGGCAAAAGCGCCCACTTACCCAGGGATTATGAATGGGGATTGGGATGGTGGCAGAGTTAGGTTACAGCATGCCCCAGTTTAACCACAGATTCCACTGCAGACAGTGCTGATGTCCGAACAGCTCCAGCTCAAAACACTGTTTCTGCCTGTCCAGCCCATAAACCTACAAGCAACCAAATGCCTTCACAAATGTTTCCTCTATGATTTCCCTTCCCTTCATGCTTAAAGTTGAACTCTCCCCATTGTTTCATTCACAGAAGATACAGTATGGTCGCTTACTACGTCCCCTCAAAACACATCTCTCTCTAACATTATTCATATATTTCTATTTTCTAGGGATTTTCCCAATTCAGAAAGAAATGGCATTGTTTCTAAAATGTTTACTATTAATTCTGCATATTTTTCAAAACATTTACTAATTAGTCACCTATAATTGCTGTCTTGTCTGCTCTTTAACCTCTGCTGATGGAAGGAAGATTTCTTGCAATGTTATGTTCTTGTGTGAAGGGATATGGTCAAGGGGGCTGGGCCTAAAATTATAGTTGCGAGCTGTGGTTTGGTTTGTGGGCACTCACCCCCACTTTGCATTGACTCTGCCCTGCTCTTTTCTTGTGAGCACACAGAATATTAAAATCTACAGGTCTCAGCCCGGAAAGCAGAATATTTTTGTTTGCTTGTTTCAGTGCCCAGGTTGCTAGAAATACTGAGAGAGGTTCATGCAACCACAACAAGACCTTGCAGGCTAACTGGACTCTAGCTTGATGTGTCTAAAGGGATCCCATCCCACATCAAACACCCACAGCTTCCATGGAACACACAGCAGCACGGTTGTTATCATTGGTGTCTAGTAGCAAAGGAGATGTGTTTTGGTTGATCTAGGAGTCATGAGCCCTGGGGTCTACTCTTGGCTCCCTGACTGACGAACTATATGACCCTAGGCAAGACACTTCACCTCTCTTTCCCCTCCCACCCTTTGTGTGTCTTGTCTATTTAGAGCAGTCACTCTTTGGGGGTGGGACTGTCTCCCCTTCTGTGTTGGTACAGTCTAGCACCATGGTGTCCCGATCTTAGTTGGGAACACTAGGTGCTACTGTAATACAAATAATTAATCAGCAGCAGAGAATTTGGCTATCAGTCAATGCTGCTACCCCCCTTTGGGGAAACTGATATTTTCCAAGATCAGCAGAGCAGCTTTAAAACAAAATATGAGACATGTGTAAGCTGAGTTAAATTATGGGCAGGTCAGCACAAGACTGGGAGCACTGTCCCTTTAAGTTCTGTTCTCCTCACAGCAGGGTAAATGTGCATGAATTTCCCATAGTACTTTCTACCGTACCCTTCTTCTAAAAACAGTTTTCATTCACGATGAGGCCACTCCTTTGGATCCAAATTCGGCGGAAGGTCCAAACTCTGTGGCTCAGGCTCATCTTTGGTTTTCATTCTGCCAGCTCTCTGAACAGCCACCTCTCACAAGGTCCAAACTCTCTTGAGATATATGCCTTGTTTGGCATGGTACCACCAGAGGGGGCTACAAGTACTCTTGTTGAAGCCAATACTGTATGTGAAATCATCACAGCCAGAGACAGCATGTCCATTGGGTTATTCATAATTCAACTGCATTTCATGTTCAGAAAAAGTCGACAGAAAAAACATGCTGGGCTGTTTTTTATGTATGTATATTTTTAGATAATGCTTTCCTGGTTAAGCTGTTATGACTCGAATGAGAGGTTCTTTTGTTTATAGTGGGAGCAGGACTGTTCCACTATGATGTGAAATGAATATGCTTCCACCCTGTTTACACAGAAAAGACTTGGAATTCAAAGGCAGCTCTACCCAGTCTAATCCTTCAGCACCATTAGTTCAGCAGAGCAGTGGATGGTAGATTTCAGGAGACAATCTCTGGAAGGGGCTTTTAACGGTCCAAAGAGAAACGTAGCTGGAGAAGGGACACGTGACTGGAAAAGGTGGCTATAGAATGCAGTGATTCACGCAACACTGAAGCTTCTGAGTTGGATTTTCCAAGCAAACAGCACAGACTGAACAGAGAAATGGCAATTACGAAGGATGGGGTAGAACAGCCACTTATAGAGAAAAATCTTCATTTCTCATCTATGGGAGGCTGGTTCAAGTCTCTCCTGAGATCAAAATAAAACTTGGCATGTGCAGGGCTGCAGGGCTTACGCAACGCAATGTGACAGAATGGCAACCTTTCACAAAAGCAGCTTGCTCTTTTCAAACTGGATACCGCTTCCCGGTTCAGATAGCAGACACCCAATCCCACTGCATGGGACTGAAGAGCAGCAGTAGGAAACCGGCAGCTGCACTCGCAGTGCTGAGAGGAAGAAATGGCGAGCAGACGGGCTATTACAATTATTTCCGAATAGTTTGGCTGGTCTTAACCAGAGCGTCTCTCTTTCCCTTTCCCCTTTTGCTCCCGGCTTTACTGCTGCATTATTGCGTCGGAAGGGCAGCACAGACAATGGCCTGTTTTTTCCAGGCTTTATTTTAGAAAGCGCCCACCCTACAAGCATTAAGATCCTGGCTGTGACTAATACACAGGAGGAGAAAATAACAGAAGACGGCCAATTTTCTTTGTTTTGAAGTGCTTTCCAAATTAAGGAGCTTCTTTGGAGCAGGGATGAAGCAGAGAGAGAGAAAGGCCTTCGAGGGCTTCAATTACACCAAATTATTCCTTTCATGATGGGAGGAGTGTGGAGGGGGGGGAGGCCCAGTTACTTCCTAATGTGGCTGGACACTGCTTAAAAAAAGAAAAAGAAATATGGGACTGAACAGATGTGCCTCCAAAAAAAAAAAAAAACCTGGCAAAAGAGAAAATGATTAAAATAATC
This sequence comes from Terrapene triunguis, assembly GCF_002925995.2. Taxonomy (NCBI): domain Eukaryota; kingdom Metazoa; phylum Chordata; order Testudines; family Emydidae; genus Terrapene; species Terrapene triunguis. Next base: position 59,059,653 of record NW_020664413.1, on the reverse strand, counting down.
AACACTGTGGGAGAAACTTCTTTGCAGTGATCTCAGAAAGCTCACTGACTGAGCCTTACCCAGGAATTAACACGTATTTAGTGCCCCTTCCAACACCAATATCCCATTCTAACCCCAGCCTTGCACCCCTGTGGAGCTGAAGCAGGCATCCAGGCCCTTGCAGCTCAGAGAAGGAGGAGGCGGAATCAGTGGTGTGGGCATATTCCAGAAGTGTAACTTGCATTAATTACACACATGCACTCGTCCTAGAACAGAGATGCAGGCAATCCCCAACTTCAGCACTCTCAGCCCAGCACTGATCCCTACTTCCTAGGGAGCTACTCTGCCTCAAGAATTGATTCTAACCAGAGACCACGGCGGACAGCAAATTCTCTTGCTGCTCACAAAACTCCCTCCACCTAGAGCCTTATGCAACCAAAAGTACCAACACCAACCTTTCTTCTAAGGCAACAAAATTGCTCACACACAGTAAGAAAAAGAACTTGGATAACTAGCTGTAATAGTGACAGCTGGTGGTGCTTGCCGCAACTGCATTCTTATCCCCATTTTATAGATGGGAAAACAGGCACGACGTGGGGCAACAGTTTCAGGGTCAGATTTTCAAGTGCTTACACCCGCAGCTGGGGACAGCTTTTCAAAATGAGCTAAGCTCCCACAGACTGCTAAAGGGCCAGATTTCCAAAAGCATTCAGCTTCCAACATACTCGGTTCTTCTGAAAGCTGGGGCTGCCTGTGGGAGTTAAGCACTTTTGCAATATTGGGCTTAACTTGCCCAAGGCAACAGAACGAGTCAATGTCAGAACCAGGACTCTTAACTCCTACTACCATAGCACACTCCCCTCTATATACTCAAAGCTAATATTACCAAGCTCTTACAGGGTTTTCATCAGTAGATCTCAAAGTGTTTTACCAGGGAGATCAGTACCCATTTTACAAAAGGGGAAACTGGCACCCAGAGAGGGGAAATGACTTGCCCAAGGTCACCCAATAGGCCAGTTGCAGAGCCAGAAATAGAATCCAAGTCTCTTGAGTCACAGTCCAGTGGAACTATAACATTTTATTACCATGAGTTTTGGGTGACTGCATTTAGCCGCCCGTAAGTTAAGCAGCTCTGCCTAAACGCACAACAATAAAACCAGGATCACTCCCTCACAATTTTGCTTAGATCACCTGTGTCCCTTAATGTCCATGTTCAGCCCCCCTCCCCGCACTGTACATGGGCCTGATCCTGCAAAAGTGCTGAATTCCCTCAACACTCACCGACTTCAGCCCTGGTTGGATCAGGGCCCATGTGTATATAATGGGCCACATCCTCAACTGGTGTAAAGCAGTGTGCTTCCACTGAAACCAATGGAGCTATGCTGATTTACACCTGCTGGGGATCTGGCGCCATAATTTTTAATCTTCACCTAAGATTTTGCTGATTGTTTTGTGTCAGTGGGCCTGATCCTAGAGTCTCATATGTGGATGCTTTCATACATCAAAGGAAATACTGTGTGCGGAAAGACTGCAGAATCAGCCCCATTTTAGGAGACTCTAAACTTTTCCACATTTCAGACATCTCAATAGTTAGTCATGGACTCCGGAGGGCACATACTGATTATAAATCCACAGAGACCACATCATTAATTCAACCTTTAATGGTGCCCATTGATACTGTTAATTATTTACTAGCTGCTAATTGATTTTCCTGGATATCCCGCTTCCTGGTCTCTCCTTCAAAATCACAATTCACCAATTGTGGCAGAATCAGCAGCAATGCAGGGAACAGAACCCAACACAGTCTATGTACCAAGGATCGCTACCCAAGGCTGGGATTTAGACCCTTTCCTTTTGAGTGTGACAGCCTGCTACAAGGTAAGCCAGACTCTTGCTTACTCTGAAGGAGGGTGACATAATGAGGTATGCTTTGGAGACTGGGTCCATCACCCAGTTTCCTGTTTCCAGGAGTGCTTGGTCCTGACATTTCTAGATTAAGAGAGGAAGAGGAGGAGGAGCAGATTATCTAGTAAAGAAGAAGAGGAAGGCTCTTACTTGCAGTCGTGTTTCTCAATTTCAAAATGAGGGTTGAAGTTGAGGATAATCTTCTGATTTGCTTCCGGGGCGTAAATGACCCACTCGCAGTTCTGGTGGGAGGGGTAGTCCTGTGGGTATTCCGGTGAAGTGATGTAACCAGCATCCTTTGAATTCAAACGACCCCCACACGACTGAACTGCAAAAAACAATCAAGAGAACAAGTGGCTGAAACTGGCTATGAACTTCAAAACATTCACATTTATGCCTTTGTTTGTCTGATAAAGAATGTTTAACAGGCCTTTACGGCAGTGCGGTCTGCAACTACAAAGCTAATCACTGGGTGCTTCCAGTGAAGGTGATTATTATATACCGCAATTCCTCCCCCCCCCCATACACACACACATACCACATTTTAGACAGACCAGAAAAGAGCCATAAACGCTCCTCCCTATGCAATTACAGATTTATTAAAAAAGAGGCAGTGAGATATCAGATCATTTGGAGCTGCCTTTATTTTCTCCCTCTATTGGCTCTTTTACAAGCTTCCTATGGCACTCTTCCATAGAAACCACAAAGGCACTGTACAAACATTGCTGGATGAAAATGCACAAAATACCCCTGGCAACTTAGGGAAGTAGCATCATCCTAACGTTGCAGGTACGGAAACTGAGGCACAGAGGGTTAAGTGACTTGCCCAAGTTCATACAGGAAGTCTGTGACAGAGCCAGGAATAGATCCCCAATCGCCTGACTCCCTGCCCCGTGCTTTAAACCACAAGACAGTCTTTCCACTCCCTTCTTCCTGCCTCTCTTCTAAGCACCTCTCCTCTCAGTTTTGTCTCTCTCCTCTTGAAACACTTCAAGCCACGGAGCAGTTGGAATTACAGACTCCAATAATCAACAATGGTGGTTTTGTGGCCCAGAAATAGCCTGGTAACAATTACATGTTGAGCAAAGGAAGCACTTTCAGCTTTGGGTTATAACAGGCCCTAGAGGGCGATTTCATCTTCAAAAAACATTTAATCTTATGAACACCACAAATCTGATTTATTATTTCATTACTCGCTGGGAGGAAAATCTGCATCATAGAATCAATTGATAACATACTAAGATTCCTAACAAAGTATCTTTCTACAATAGACATCTATAGTTTACATTCCTTGATTCCCTCAATCCCAGCAGAGCGGCCATCACTGCCACCACTGCGTGCCGCCGCTGGCTCCATTCAGCCGATAGTGCTGCTCCAACGGCGGCTGCCAACCAGATGATGCTAAGCCAACAGCATCAAGTGGCTACGGAAAGTGCTTGTGTCGCCTTCCCAGATGCAGACACTATTCAGACAATAGTTAAGTCACTCTTGTAGCCTGATTCCTGGTTCAGAGACAGGCTTCCTCCTCCCTGCCACACCCAGCCTGGACTAGAACAATGAAATAGACATAGTGGACGCAAGTGCATGTGTGTGTCCATTCATTCCCAAGCTATAAACCAGCCCAAGCCCACTCTTGTTAACAGACTGAGTGACCTCAATTGTCACTGAAGTCGTATTTGGGAAGTGTACCACCCGCCACTGAAAATGTGGGATGTTTGTGAGCAAAGGCTGAAATTCCTCACCACCAGGCACACTTACCCTTGGGAAGGTTTTAATTTAAGAGCCACAGCAAACCAGGAGGAAAGAATAAGACAAAAGGGGGGTGGGGTGGCGGAAGGAAATGCCTCCGAGATTTTGCGCCGCTGGCATCAGTCATGCTTCAATATCACCATCTGCATGAAGCGGCAAGGCCTTGTGAATTATAGATTACCTCTCAGCAGCCACCCATCAGGACCGGATCTTCTTCGCTACAGGTGCAGTTCAGCCATTCCCCAGCCTGGCAATATTATTGTCTGCGCCATTTCCATCTTAGACAAACAAACAGCTTGTCTAGAGTTCAAATGCACAGGGCAAAGAAAGGGCACGCATGTAGCACTGCACTAAAGCCATGCCTCCTCCACTTGTTCCAGCTCTGATGTGCTAATCTGCATTAGATCACAAAACAGAGCCAGGCCATTTCCTTTAAGGGGGATGCACAATCTTGTACTCACTGACAAAGCACAGGAGGGAGCCTGATCTCTAGCACAGATGAACAATTACACCAGGTCTTACACAAAGGCAGAGATAATTAGCCCATCACAAATGAGCCCACTTCTGAAAGTTACTCCCGCGCCTCTTTAAGCAAACTAAATTACATTCCTCTGGGTGCTCTGTGTACTGCATACACTGCAGGACCGCACTCATACAGGTTTTGTAACATCTTGTTAGTCAGTGCAACTGGAAATTTAGGCTTATCCTTTGGGAAGATTTAAGGCCAAGATCCTTAGCTGGTGCAAACCGGCCTAACTCCGTTGATGCCAATGGAACTACTCTGATTTACGCCAGCTGAGGATCTGGCCTTAAAGGTGTCTGAATGTGGAGCAGCAGCTGCCCTATAGGCTGCAGAGGGTGTGATTTTCCAATTTGTATGCTCCTCTGCCAGAGCTCTTTGCAGGAAAACCACAGCCCAGCAATCGACTTGCTCCATGCCGGTCTTTCTGCAATGAGAACCGTGCAGCCAGGTGGGATGGTTCTTAAGACATCACTTCAACTTAACCCGCTGCCTCTTCCCTGCAAATTCCCTGGAAAAAGAAAAAGCCTGTGCTGCATGCAGACCCAGCGGTGAACAATAGCGACAGGAAGCCTGCTCAAAGGAGGAGGGGTGCTCTGTCCTTCCCACAAAGGAGTAATCACTTCCTTTGCCACAAAACAGGACTATTTTTATCCCCTCCTACTTGTTGATGTTCTAAACCATATTCCTCCTTAAAAATAGCTTTCTCCTCGCACCTTAAAGGGCATCGCTGTGACTTTCCCTTTCCCCAAATAAAACAAAATCCTAAAAAAAAGAGCACGTCAAAACAGTTAAGAGCTGAGGACTCATAAAAACATCTGGTTTTGTTCCACAGAGAGCTTGCTCAATACAAAAATATTTACAAACGCACATTCTTGCGCAGATCTCTTTCCCTCTCTTCTGAAGCACATGCACCTACATGTGGCTATGTGGATTTTAGACAGATAAGTGCGCGCCGGTGTGTCTGCCTATCTGTTGATGCCGAGATATATATGTGTGATTCACACTTCACTCATGTACACACTTCCATACCCTCCCATAAAAATCCACACATCATTTGCACACTTGTACCCCCTGCTAACGAAGATAAATAGTCAAGCTGCAGACTGCTTTTCTTGGAAAGGGTGAAGTCTTGAAGCAATGAAAACAAATTCAATCCTTCCACTCATCATCATCCTCTCTCCAGCTTTTTCAACATGCTTACTCACTAGTCTGGTATCACCAACTAGTCACAGGATTCTCGCACCCTTACTCATGCTGAACAACAGAATGAATACTCCAGAGGCAGTCCCAATAAAGTCAATAAGACAACTCATGCATTAAGGAGATCCACCATGTGAACATGGGTATCAGAATCTGACCTTTCTTCTTTCATTCTTGGCTGATAAAATGAGGTAAAGAAATCTAGTTTCACCCCAAATCTTGGGTTCACACATTTCCATGTAAACCCATACCAGGTAGACAGGGCGGGACTGACCAGTCCCATGGGCTTGATTCTTATCTCCCACCAGTTTTAACCCTGAGTATTTTCACTGACTTCAGTGGAGATACTCCTAATTTATACCAGGTAGGTGAGATCACAATCAGGCCCAACAGTTTTACACCCAAATTCCTTTTATAATTAAGTCTAAAAGACAAAATGTAATTGAACTGAATGACACAAACAAACAGATGGGGTGGGGGGGCTGCATTTCTCAGCTCCATAGATACTAGGGAGATCAACAACTGTGTTTCTCTTTGTTACTGTTAGAACACCTCACCTGCAGGAACATGTCACCTACTACTCTAACAGGGCCAGAGGCTGCTGTGGCATTCCTCCCTTAGCAGCCCGGTTGAAATAAACAGGGTTGCAAAGGGTATACACCACAGCAGCAGCTGGTCCATAATCAGCACTTAGATACTATGACGGCGGATATTACATCAGCTAGATGAGGCCTCATAAAGCAACCCTGTCTGACCAAATGATCTAATGGCTTCTTGGGGGGGGGGGGGGGGCTAGACAATTTGGCGCTGGTGTCAGTCCAGCTTCCAGTGGACAAATGCCCTCACCACAAAAATGCACCACCAGAACGGTCACCCCTTGTTGGCAGCCCCAGCGGAGCGGCCAAGTACTGATGTGCATGAAAACTGAAGGCTAGTTTACATACTGCGTTGAAATAACAGTGTCATTTTAAGCCAGTTCAGCTTAATTGGTGAAAAAGGCTGTATGGGTGTTTGCATTTCAGCAAAAATCAGGCTTGTTTCAATTTAGCTTAAGTCAATTAAGTTGCCTGATCTTTAGATTATGTATTAATTATATTGATTACTTAAGAATCCCTAGTTATCACTTTGAGGGTTGACAGGTCCTTGCCCCAAGATCAGGCCCAGTATTATTCAAATTATGATATAGTTGGGAACCCCGATGTGCACAGCTGCAACACTCACACTATAGGAACTCTTCTCTATTTATAAATATAGTTTATGAATACATTTAGCACAGTGACAACACCCCAACTCAGTAAGGTAGATAGAGATACTACAGAATGTACATCTGCACGTCCATATACTCTCATCATCCCCTGAAGTGTTAGCCATCACCATCACCTTCCCTTCATCACCAGTGGCCATCATTCTGGCACCTCCCAAGGACTACATCTCCTTCTCCTACTGCCCCTCGGCTGCGATGCCACTTTTATAATATGTTACACTGCCGTTATGTTTGATGCATATTCAGTAGGGGATTTTTCCCCTTTTCCTTATTTGTATTTCCTCACTTTACTAATATCGAAGCGGCTTTTTCCTATAGGTTAGTATATCAATGATCTCAACTTATTATCATATACGTCAATTCGTTACCATGGCCCTTTTGTGGGTAAGTATCACATTTGTTATTTCTGTCCTAACTGGTTTTTTTGGTTCTTTCCAAATTCCAAGTTGTGATGCATCATGAACTTAAGAAGCCCCCTATGCATAGGCGCCAATTCCGTGGGTGCTCCAGGGCTGGAGCTCCACAGAGAAAAATTAGCTGGTGCTTAGCACCCACTGGCAGCCAGCTCCCCTCCCTCCCCCCCACTCCCGCCCACCAGTGGCCCCCGCCGATCAACTCCTCTCCCTCCCTCCCAGCGCCTCCTGAACGCTGCAGATCAGCTGTTTTGCAGCATGCAGGAGGTGCTGGGAGGGAGGGGGAGGAGTAGGGAGGGGGCGTGCTTGGGGGAGGGGGCAGAAAGAGGCGGGGTGGAGTTGGAGCAGAGGCGGGAAGAGGCTGGGCGGAGGTGGGACCTTGGGGAAAGGGGTGAAGCGGGGGTGGGAAGAGGCTGGGCAGGAGTGGGGGTTTAGGGAAAGGGGTGGCGTGGGGGGTGGCCTGGAACTGAGTGGGGGTTGAGCACCCCAGGGAAAATTAGAAGCTGGCGCCTGTGTCCCATACCAACCTATTTCAATGCATCCTCTACGTTAAAGGTCACCACCATATATGGACCTTATGCTTTAGCTCATCACCATCTCTCTAGGTGAAAAGTCCAAACAAGTATGCGAACTTTGCCTTAGCTCAACATACAGGATGTAGCCTGTAGGTCCCTTGTGTTACAACCAAAATATACTCTAATCTAAACCTATAAAACAAATAATCAAACCCATAAGAAAATAAGAAACTTAGAAGAAAAGATGTATAGGCAAGTAAGCAGGTTAGCCTTAGATGTATCTCATGTACCTGTTATGTACGTCAGTTCATTGCCAGGAGACTTCTGTGGTGACTCATGTATCTGTGGTCAGAACTTCCCCTTTAACCCTATTATCAGCTCCCCAAATACTTTGGGTTTTCTGTTGGGCCGTTTATCTGTGCAAAGTTTATCTGTTCAACGTTCAGAGGCCTCAAGCCTTATGCTAACTTGCTGAAGCTAATGTCTTACAGAATACAGGCCTGTGGGTTTCTTGCATTACTGCTGAATATAATGCAAAGCAGTGAATATAATAAAGGCAAGCTAGCCCACAGGCTTAAGCTAAACAGAAATAAGACACTCTTAAACCGAAATCACAGATTTAACTAAACTGGTGCAAGTTTGTGTGTGGACAAGGCCTGAGCCACACTTCCAGCCCAAGTCTGTCAACACAGGTCAGGACTTGAGGCACGTGGGCTGGGCAGGGTGAAGGAAGCAGGCACTGCTGCCGCACAAGCTATGTGTGTTGTATGGATTAAACAGAAGACGTCAGTCTTCAGCATGCCCTGGCAGCTTTCACCAGCCTTAAATTCACTTAATAAAATTAAAATGAAACGTTAAATATTAGCCAGGTCTGCTAGGGGCCCAGTATGTTCCGCCACTCAGTAGCTAAATGCGCTGTTTGGAAACCGCTCTCCCGTGCTCCCTCCCAGGCTTGCTGGAGGAGGGGAGCTAGATCTAGGGTGGTGGGTCAGCAGGGGAAGCAGCAGATCTCTGGCTTGCTCCTCCCCTGCCCTCAATCACAGGGAAACTTCTCTAAACCAACTCTACAGTGCTGCCATGGCTCTGGTGGGGGCGGGGGCAGCTGCTCTCCTGGGCATCATCCTCCCTCAGATCCCCAGGGGAGTAAGATCATTCCAGCATGACCTTACACTGCTTCCCCCGCCACACTGGGAGTCTGGGACTGACCCTGGAAGGTTGATGGGAAGCCCATGGTAATACAGCTCCCTGAGTACTGTGCAATGTAATGGTGGGGAACCAAAGGCCTGAGGCATCACATAAAAACATTGGACACAGCACAAAGGCTCCAGCCCTCCAAAGGTGTCCTGAGAACTGCAAGGTTTCCCCACACAGCTGGGTTTGGCGAGCCGAGATCCTTGCCCACTCCGTGGTGCAGAACATATTTCCCCTCATCTCCCCATGGGAAAATTAGGAGAAACCTCTCCTGTCTGAAATTCACTGGCCAAGATCAGCCCCTCACGTGCATGTGCACACCACTCCCTTTGAAGTTGGCCTGGCAAGCATTACACAAGTGGATCAAAGCAGATGGTTGGGCCCAGGGATCTGCCTAAGAGATGATATGAGAGTGCTCTGCCGCCTTCGAACGCTCTGAAATCTTGAGAGAGAGGGTGTTCTCCCACTGAGAGAGTTTTCTGCCAATTAAATCACACCCGATTTTGCTGACATCAGAAGAGCAGGGTTCAATGCATCCTCTGATCTTGGATGCAAAAAGCAACGGCCAACTCCAAGTGTAACTTAAACTTACCCTGGCCAAAGAGGTGCATTTCAAAACAAACACACATGCTGCAGCCGCTCAGAGTTGGTGGCTTCCAACAAGAAACCACCAATAAATCTTTTTGATTCACTAGGGTCATATTTGGTTACGATGCATTCATGCAAAAATAGCACATGACATAGGCGCAGCTCCTGCTCTCATACCCATTCAAGGAAGGAGACAGAGCTGAGACATTCCAGCACCAGGTAGTCAGTGGGAGTTCTGCCTGCACCAAGAGTGAGGACCAGGATAGGTAACGTTTTGTGGAGAGTCACAACCAGGACTTTAGAACCACCAAAGAGGAGGCTGCTGCCCAGAGAATCCTTTGGCTGAGCCCAGTGCATGCTGGGACAGGACTTTGGGGGCGTAACCAGAGCCATGTCAACACACACACTGAGCAGACATGAATGAACTATGAAGTTTATGTACCTCCCTACCAAGTCCCAATGCCTTGATTTAAGGAGCTCCCAGTAGCTGGGCGACATGCAGACCCTTTGAGTCCGTTTGTTGTATGTCAGAGTCCAAGGAGAGTGAGAGTCAAAGCTCCTTGCAGCCAAATTAGGAGCATCTGCAAAACATCAGGGCTGCCCAGGCACGGAGCCGTAGGCTGTTTCCGTGGTGCCCGCCCCTACAAACTGTGCCTGTCATCTGGCCCACAGAAAACAAATGAGCTTTATCTGGGTCAGGAGTATCACTCAAGTACATCTGAGTTAGGAATAAATGAGATCAAAGAGCCAGTGTTCCCCGAAACCACAGCCAGGGAGAAAGAAGGATGCGCGAAGCGGGCTGTGAGATCTCTGTCCGAGGGCAAAGAGACAGGAGGGGAGGATGAGCAGTGGTTGCTTATTGGTGGTCAGGGCTCCATCCCCTCAAGCTGCATTCGTTATGTACTTTTTTTTAAATGCCATGAACACTGCAGCCCGCGCTCCACTCCCTCCTCCCTCACAGGCCCGAAGATCTCTGCTCCTCGGAATTCAGCACAAAGGAGAGATGCCCTAAAGCAGTGTTTCTCAAATGCGGCCACCCTGCAGCCATGACAGCCTCCTGGGTGGTGACGGGTAGGGAAGCAAACTATTGGCTTCTTCCCCTCCCTCCCTTCCTGTTGCTGCCTTGCACCGCCTCTGGAGACACGTGGGGCACAGCGCTGCAGGAGCAAGGTGAATTCTCGACCCACCTTGGTGGCGCTCAGTGGTTAGGCGGCAGGCTCCAGTGGCGGGACTTTGGGAGCCTGGCTGCATGGCTTTTCTGGCCATGTGGCCTCAGTTTTGGGCTCCAGCCCCCCCGGCTCTGGACGCTGGCCCCTGGCTCAGGTCCCGGGCTCCAGCCGTGTGGCAGCAGGCGTCAGCCCTGGGTACTGACCCATGGCTCCAGCCATGAGGCAGCGGGCTCCAACCCCCGGCTTCAACTGTGCGGCCTCTGGCTCTGACCATGCAGCAGCGGGTGCTGACCCTCGGCTCCGGCCATGTAGGCTCCCCCCACCCCATCACCCCAGACCCTTGCTGCCTCCCCAGGCTCCCCATCCATCCCCCTGGACTCCCACTGCCTTCCTGGCCCCACATCCATTCCACCATCGCCCTGGTCCCTACTACCTCCCCCTCTGACCCCCGATTTAGGGCTTAATTTGTCCTGGGGCTTGCTGAGAAAAAGTGTGCTGTGAAAAGCGATATTAATGAACATACAAATATCACTTTTCACAGAATTATTTTTATTATTGAGGCCACACAAAAAAACCCACCCACATAAATAAATGACAATGATTTAGATGTGTATCTGTGTGTATTTATTCGTTTTTCCTAAAGTTAATTATGTATTTTAGGGGGAAATGTCAGTGCGGCCACCAGCAAGAGTTGGTGGCTGCACTCTGAGACCACCAAAAAATGTGTTGTGAGAACCCTTGCCGTAACGGCTCCTTTTCATGCCAGCACATATCCACGTATAGCTCAGTAACGAAGGGATCCTGCCACAGCCTGAGTGCCCCTTGTGAAGAGCAGAGTGCCCTCAGCTCCCAGGGACGTGAATGAGAGTTGAGGGTGCTCAGCGCCTCCCAGGATCAGACCTTCAGCCCCAATTCAGCAAACCATCCCCATTCAGTAAAGCACTTAAGCACGTGCTTAAGTCCTCTGCCTGGGTAGGAAAAACTAGTGTTCTAACATCTTGGTGGATTCATTATTATTACCACCATCCACAGTGCTTTTGAAGTATCTATATAGGTTTTTATAGGGTTCCACATCACAGTGCTATCTGAGCCCCTACCATATGATAAAATCCTTGCCCCAGGGAAAAAGAACAGGAGTACTTGTGGCACCTTAGAGACTAACAAATTTATTTGAGCATAATCTTTCATGGGCTATATAGCCCACTTCATCAGATGCACGAAAGTCCACGAAAGCTTATGCTCAAATAAATTTGTTAGTCTCTAAGGTGCCACAAGTACTCCTGTTCTTTTTGCGGATACAGACTAACACGGCTGCTACTCTGAAACCTGCCCCAGGGAGTTTCCAATCTAGGAATATGAACAGGGATCAAACACCACAAATGTGGTATCTCTGATTTAAACATTGCTTAATGATCTGTCAAGGAAAGACACATAGCACAGGGGAAAGCTAATAAGGTTAGCTATTTTAGCCCAAAAGTGGAGGTCAAATTTAACTGAGGTGTCACATTGGTTTGATTTCTGTTGTGGGATAAAGTTTCAAAGGCTTCCTGAACAACTTAATAGATACAGATATACACACACATGTAAATGCACTTATTTAGCTATACAGCGCCTTCTGTAAGATGATCACAAAGTGATTAAGCACATGCACACACTTTTCAGGATTTTATAAAACGGGAAGTGCCCCAGATGCCACCCCGTCTCATCTGAGTCTCTCCAAGCTGCACTCAGAGTTTAACTAAATTTCATGCTAGAGCCACAGCTAAGCCGATTGTAAGGGCTCTGTCTGTGATCTGAACTAGGATTTTGTTTTATTCAGAGTGACTTCAGCCTGTCACGAGACAGCCTCATAAAAACTCTGTCTGGGCTTAAGCAAAAAAGAAACGAGCCAATCCATCAGGCTAGGAATGCAGCCGTTCGACCACTTCCTAAGGCAACTGGGAAGAGATACAATATATTTACTTCCTAGCACTGGACAGCAGTGAACGGTGACCTCCTGGTAACTGATCAAATGGAACTGTTCCCTGTGAACTTTTACAAGGAAAAATCATATTAACTTTTTTTAAAAGTGACAAATTAAAAGATTTCCAATCTTTGCACTCTTCCTTGCTACCTTAATCCAGGGAGGAACTTGAAATAGAAACCTAACACTGGGACAACTAGAAACTCTTCCCTGAAAATCACAGGGCCAGAACCTCAGCTGGTGTAAATCAATGCAGCTAGATTGATTTACAGTAGTTGAGGATCTGACCCCTAGCCTTTAAAAATTCTCATTTCATTTTTAAAAAAATGTTACTTTGATGAGATTTCACATCATAGCCATTTCACATAATGCCACCTGCACTAACCTCATTATTTGTCATCTGATATCATAAACAAATGCAATTCCAATAGGGCAACTGATCTAATAGTGTTAGTTTATATTTATGTCCACTCTTCTCCAGACCTTACTGCAAATGTAATTCTGGAACCATTGGTGATAGGTCTGGAATTACAATTCATGGCTACTCCAATAGTCATTTGAGTGGAGGAACAAACAACATTAGAACTTTCAGGTCAACAAGGAACAGTGTCTGTTTCCACTTGCTTTTGTATTATAATTCCGAGCAACTGAAATTGCAGAAAGGACTACTACTGTTTCATAGCAATATCTAGGGCCTGCAGAGTGCTTTTCATCTGTAGATCTCAAAGCACTTTGCACAGGAGGTATCATAACCTCTGCTTTACAGATGAGGAAACTGAGGCACAGAGTAGTGAAATGACTTGCCCAGGGTCACACAGCAGCACTGGGAGTAGAACCCAGGTCCCCTATCCACTTAGCCACAGAACACATAATAAGCAAAATATTGTGATCATCTTCCCCCTGCAAAAAGGCAGGTGGGGGGATAGTGGAAGAAGATTAAGAGGCAATTGACTTCCATGAATTAAGGAAGGGACCGTGCATTCACCTAGGATACATGTGTAAAGAGCTCTGATCTCTTCTGATGACAGGTGTTATATAAATCTGAAATTATTAATTATTATTATTATTACTACAATGTCAAGAAGGAGATCCTGCATCTTACCCCCCCATCCCCACCCCCACCTCCATAACACCTTCCAGGATGATGTCTTATTTCCTTCTGTATCCAACACTTATTGTTGCAATCCCCATCCAGTCAACTACCGTTCCCTTCCTCCCCTTCACGGGGCCAGGCTCTCCAAGGAGAAGGATCCTTATCAGAGGACCTGCTGAAGCTACTGAGCAAGTTAAACGGCTTTACATTGAGCATTTGGCACTGTGCTGTCTAACAGGCGTGTCAGTAGCATGCTAATATGCACCGCCACACTGGACACAATCCCCCTGCTGTCGTCTTCCCCCACTCTTCTGGATTAGATCGTGGTTCTTTTATGGAGACACAGGAGGAGATGGTATTATTTAAGAGCCTTGCTGGGCAAAAGCTATTTTGTCTTTCTGAGGGCTCTCTCAAATGCAGCTACTGCTAAGCCTTCATACCAGAGCAGAAGTTATTACACATTCTGGAAAATGCCTTAAATACATTGTTTCCTGCTGAGCAAACATTCAGTGGTCAGGGAGGAAAGGAAGGGTGGGTGTGGCTTGCACATGAACATGTTTCTTTACAGCTCTCTCTCGCCCTCCCCACTCTGGAAGAGAGAATTCCAGGCCAGGGCTAGGTTCTGAGGGATCCCTCTAAGAAACACATGCGAACTGAAAATGAATGGCATTGGCATGGAAGCCTATTGGCTTATTAGTCCTATCATGTAGAGGTGGGCCACAGAAGGCCAGGTTTTCAAAACCCAAACCAAGAGTGGTTCACAGCCAGGTTCTGAAGCACCAGAGCTCAGCGTGTCTGTATACGAGCTATCACTTTTGTCTTACCTACATCATGGGCAAATCAGAAAAGACCCAAAACATGGATGGTTCAAGCTTTGGATCCTATTTTTCTTGAACCATCAAGTCTGGAGGGGAAAGGGGCAATTCAGATAAAAGGTTCCAGTGCTGTCCACCCTCTTCTATTAATATGTGGGTTCACTTTGCATGCCAGCTAATGCAATCTTTATCACGATCCCTCCCCACGACACTTGGATCACTTCCTCTACATCCCTCTAAGGAAAAGGAACAGCTCTAAGAGACCATTTTAAAAAAAAACTAAAGGCACAAAGGAAAATCCTTTCCCCAAAACAAAATTTGTAGATGAAGTCAAAATGACAGAAGGTCACCTGCAATTTTTTTTTTAAACACCAAGTCTTTGTTTAACAGCCAGGATTGGGGCCCAGTCCTACATGCCCTTATGTAAGCAGTCCCATTGAATTCAGCTGGACTACTTGTGTGAATAAAGGCTTACTGGGATGAGTCCTTGTTTTTGAGGGGAGCCAAACAGGTTGATCAATCTGGACCAATTCCTGAACTCCTCCTTCAGACAAAACTCCCACTGAAGTCAGTTCTTGTGTCTATCTCTGGAGAACAACTTGGCCCTTTGAGACTTTGATGTGACTTTGACTTCTGGGAGATGACCATTTGATTCTGATTGTGATTAAAACCATGCCACTGTAGCCCAAACCACTGCAAAACTGTGCTAGCAACAACCCTGATCTGTGTGGATGCCGCTACCACAGTTTAAACCAGAGTGTGTGAAGAGGGATTTTGAAAATAACCTAGTTATCCCTTTGTTACAATTAGAAATGTGTCAAAGGGCTCTTGTATGATGAGAGTAAAACTGGAGCTGTTCACGCCTCCCCCTCACTCCCCAGTGTGTAAATTCTGTCATCTTTCCCTGCTTTCTGGATTAGAGACCCCAAGCGGGAGACCCCAAGATGTGAGGCTTGCCTTTGCGACTTCATATCACAATGGAAGAGAGTTTAGCAGCTTGCAGTTTTCTCTCACACTGCTGCAAATGGCCCCCACCACCACTGCTAAATGCTTGCTTCAATATTTCAACTTCAGATCGGATCACGGTGTTCAGATACATACGATGTATTTATACAGCACAGCTGGTCTGTCAGAGGTCACATAATTTGGCAGCCGTCCCAGCGCTTAAAAATTAATTTTTCCTTATTAATACAACTGGGGGTCCCACAGGATAGGATCCCAGCCTTATCTGAACCTGACAGCTTCCTAAACCCTGTGAAGGATGCTTTCTCCTCTAAGGCTATCCGAGATACAAGGCCACTGTGTCCGGGAACCCAACTGCACTAGATCCGGTTAGGAAGCCAATCCAATGGCCTGTGCAAAGTGACATACTGTTGAAGTGGGGGAGAGCTTCTTCTCCAGCACAGCTTCCCAAAATGGAACTAGTTTGCTTTCTGATCTCAGCCCCCTTAGCCTGGCACAATGTACCTAAAGCAAAGAGTAAATAATGGGAGGAGGGAAAGCCGGGAGATAGAGATGGAAAGTGTCTCCTCGAGCCCTCTGGGGAAAAGCATGTCTGCCTGCTACAGCAGACGCCACAAACAATGATAATTCTGTGCCAGAAAAAAGTTAGAAAAACAAATACCCCCTTGACATGGGTTATAGTCCCTCACTGAGCACATACTCATATGTTTTAATGAAGCTCTTGGCAACTGCCGGATTTCTAGTCTAAAAATCCTTTCTCTCCCAGTAAGTTTTCAGTTAACAGCATAACAGGTTTTAAAAGGCAAAGCAATGAGTGTTTGTGTGCCGCCCACGTGTGTGTGCATGCAAGTGGGTTGTTGGTTCTGCTAGATTACAGAAGTCATTTCTAAAAATACCAGCTTTTAGGAAAATATTTGAAAGTCTTTACAAGTGAGCATTGCTCAGAGTTGCATAAACATCATCTGAATCACTCTGTACTTGGGTCACTCAAAACCTTTACTTTCTTATTTGATTGGTTTTGCAACCAGCTGAGGGAAGATGAAAAACACACAGACATCCAACCATCAGATTTATCTTTCCAGGGTCTCCAACCCACTCCCTACATAGTTATCTTAGACTTTGCTTGACTACAAATAAATTGGCAGCTGCAGTGTTTATCTCTTACAGTAAAAATGACTGGAAGAGGTTTTTTTCTGTGTGGATTATCATATTATTGTCTATTAAAAAATCTCTCCCCTCTCTATTTACATCCCTTGGGGGAGCTTAAAGAGGGACTCTCATAATGGGGGAAAGCTTTCAAATACACCAGACTTCCAATATAAATCCATCCACCTCTGACATGTTTTTCTTACCATGTTTGCTAATTACTAAAACTACTTGTATATAAATCAGAGTGTGTGCCCTGTCACAGTTTATCGTCTCTTATTGGATTACACAATGATGTCATATTCCAGTATTTGTGATATCACAACCACTTCCTTGACAACAAAAAGTCTCATGTCAAACAGGATGAGAACTTCATTGCAAACGCAAACAGCTCCGGAGGCTGGATTGCGGGGAGGAGGAAGGCACTCACCCAAATATTTTTATTGAACTGCATGGCACCAGGGAATGGTAATGGATACAGAGCCCTTCACCTCTAGGAACCTGATTCTGTATCTACTCAAGGACATGAGGGCACACAACACATAACAGAATCAGAGTTGCGTGTGTTGTTACCAATTTAGCTGTTTTCCAATGCCCCTGTAAATTCGAACACCCCTCTAATTTCAATTCCTAGGGAAAGTACTGAGACTTGTTTCATCAAATAAGGGTGTCCCCCACAATGTCCCCTTTCAGACTGTGGAAAAAACCCTTTTCCCACACATGCCTGTGCCAGCATAGGAGAGAGTGAAGTATGCGTCATTCCAGTAACATCCACTGAATCTCCCAGATAGCAAAAAGAACAGGAGTACTTGTGGCACCTTAGAGACTAACAAATAGCAAAGTCTTTCCATTTTGTAATTTGAAGTGCAAGGCTTGTGGGGCAGAGGGTGGGGCAAAGCAGGAGAACTTGCAGGAGGGGCCTGTGGATTTCTTCACGAGACCTTTTTTAAGAAAAATAACTGTCATCTGGTTCATAACAAAGGCAATAAATGTCTTCTTTAGGAGCGTTATGAAACTCCAGGGATAAATCTGCTCTGACAGAGATGTCCAGGACAGGGATGAACTCAGTCAGTCAGGGGCAGACTGCTAAAATCCCCACCAGGGCATCATTTGAGCTGCTTGGTGGCATATGCTGTATGAGTTAGATCTGGCGTTCTCAAACTGTGGGTTGGGACCCAAAAGTGGGTCGGGACCCTGTTTTAATGGGGTCACCAGGGTTGGCTTAGACTTGCTGGGGCCTGGAGCTAAAGCCAAAGCCAAAGCCCAACCACCTGGCACCGAAGCCCAAGTCCTGGGCAGTGGGGCTCAGTTTACAGGCCCTCTGTCTGGAGCTGAAGCCTTCTGGCTTCAGCTTTGACCCCACCACCACCACCAGGGCAGTGGGGCTCAGGCTTTGGCTTTGCCCCCCCCCACCCTCCATCTGGGGTGGTGGGTTTGGGTGGGCTCAGGCTTCAGTCCCCACTCCTGGGGTCATGTAGTAATTTTTGTTGTCAGAAAGGGGTCGCGGTGCAATGAAGTTTGAGAACCCCTGAGTTAGATGGTCCTATAGTTGGAGGGAGGGGGCCCTCTGGGGAGGGTGTATGAATACATTTGCCCTCTAGTAGTGGGTGGGTGTGGTTTTGCCCTCTCATGGCTTGTCCAGAGGTAGGGGAAAGAGCCTACTACTATAATCAGCTATGGATTCCTTTCAGCGGACAAGCCTGTAGTTTTGGAGCTGAAGGGCCATGTTCTAGTCCCACCGCTGCAAGTGTGTGTGATTCAGTACTTGTGCCTGCTCCCTGCAGCACATATTTTCTTTACAGTCTCAGCCTAGTTCCTAAGTGAACAGATGTCCACATCAAACATCATCACCAGCGCTAATTGGCAAGGCCTTCTGAAAGGCCAAGGCCTGAACGGGCAGGGACTGTGAACTCCCACACACTCTCCCTTAGAAGTGTTCTGCCTGGGTCAGGCCAGGGCTGTGAAAGCCGGCGCCTACCTTTCACAAGCACTAAAATCACCAAAAAAAGAATCTTAAATAATAGCAAAAGAAACCAAACAGGACTGTTGGCGTCCAATCCCTTTGGTATAAATGATCTAGTTTCCTCTACCATGGCACTTCCCCTTAAGGTAGGGTGACCAGATGTCCCGATTTTATAGGAACAGTCCCGATTTTTGTCTCTTTTTCTTATATAGGCTCCTATTACCCCTCACCCCCTGTCCCGATTTTTCACATTTGCTGTCTGGTCACCCTACCTTAAGGGGGCAACACTAATGCATCCACAGACCAGTCACTGCTGTGCTGATCCAAACTAGGTTCAGGTTCTTTGGTGCCGGGGAAGAACTGCAGTTCAGCCCAGCTCCGGCAAACGGGAGCTTAATCACAGCTCTGATCTCCCCTATTACCTGCTGTTGGTTTTAGGGAGGAATCAGTCAGCTGAAATGAAGCATTAGCCAGCAGCATTTCCTCCTCACGTGGGAAAAGCAACAACACCCCCAGGCTCATTTGCAACTGAAATCACTTCTGGTGGAGCGAATGAGAGAGTCTGACTCTCTGACTGGGGGGGGGGGGGGGGGGGGGGGAGAGACATTTGCCCCCCCCCCCCCCAGTGCAGGCAGCCCCTCCAGAGAGCCCGGACCAGGAGGGGCTGGTGGCAGGGCGCGGTGGAAGCGAGCAGAGGTTCCCTCCAGTCAATGGGCGTCTCTGGCTGAGCGGTCTCGCCTCCGGCTTAGGCGGGGTAACCGCTGTGCTGGCAGGACTGGTACGGATCGCCCCGCCTTTCTCTCTGCTCCACCGGCCCAAGCAGATCGATGCCGAGTGGGAGCGAGGCTGCCCGTGCACACGAGAGCCGCAGCAGCCGCCGGCTGGAGGCGGGGGAGGGAGGGAGAGACCAGAAAGCCCTGTCTCGCTGGAGGAATGAGACTGGGTGTGTGGCTCAGTTCCTATCCCCGCTTGTTTCTGCACCGCGGGACACGCTTTAGCTGGAAACCCCCCCCCCCCATACACCCACCCCTCGGAGCTGGTCTGAGTGTAAATCCCATTCACAGGGTTTCCCTTGAAAGTTTCTCCCCCGCTGCTTTCGGTGCACGGCCCCCCGGGGGCAGGCGCGGAAGTTTCTCAGTCCGAGCTGGCCTCGGTGCGTTTGTCCGAGGTGCATCGCTCCGGGCCCCGTGCACGCTGCATTTCTGCCCGGCTGAGCTCTGTGACAGGCCAGGGGCACCCCCCGGCCTGCAGCCCTGACCAGGCGCCGAGCTGAACTTTCAGATGCAAACCCCTGGCACCGGTGTCCCCTGAGCCGGACTTTACCGCCCCACGTAAGGTGCCAGGAGGTGTCCGGGCTTCCCAGCGCCAGGCACTGGTTCTCCTTCCGCCTCGGCACACGCCCAGGGGGAATCAGAAGTGACAGGCTCCGCAGCCTGTGGTGGCACGAAGGCTCCGCTCTCAATGAAATAATGATGTTCACTGACATATAGCGAGTGCCTCCACGCGGAGCCACGGGGGAGCATGATGCTAGCTTAGCCTCGGCTCACCCCGCCTCCCGGCTGTTAGCTAGTGGCTTCCAGGACTTGCACATCTTTTAAGAACGACGATAAACAGTAGGACATGTGAGGTTTGTATATTTATTCTTGCGGGTTCTCCCCCTCACCGCCCGATCTGTCTTATCAGGGTTTCACTCCCTGCCCAGCGGTTAATGAGCCGGAAAGGGCTCTGTCAGATCTCCGGCGGAGTAATTAAGCAGAATGGGTTTAGTGTGCCCTTCGCCAGCGAGGAGGGAGTTAGCCAGCCACACTCCAGTCCCTCCACGGCTGTTCGGCGCAGCCCCAAACGTATTTACCGATTGTCAGAATTAAACAGTGGATTTGGGATTTGATCGGAGTCTCTTTGTTGCCCTTATCTCAACACAGTTTGTCCTCATCCCTCCACTCCTCTCTCCGCTCCCCCCACACCCCTCATTTTTTTTTCTCTTTTGGCAACTGCTTAGGACCGAATTCCATCAAGAAAAGTTTCTAACCACTTCAGAGGGCTCCTTAGACCTCGGAGGTCCGCACTGTTTGTTTTATTAATAAAAATGTAGATGCCCCAGCTTCTCTTTCCCTGGAAACGCAGACACTGAAGGGAGGAGGCGGGCATCCCCAGCTGCTACAGAGCGGTGCATTTTATTAGACGGTAGGCACAAAATGATCTGCTGAGAGCCATGTGGGTGTTTTTTGACACCGCCACCCCGTCTTAAAAACATACGAACTTTTTCAGATGCAAAAATAGGTTGCTTTCCTCCCTTGCCCATTCAACCCTTATTTAATTAGACTTGGTAAATGTATCTACAACCGAGTGGCTATAAATTATTGATGCCTTTCTGGCTGGGTTGGGGGAAAAAAAACTCCAGGGAGATATGTTCTGCTTCAAAACATTAAAAAAAATCTCCCGAAAACTGTAATGCAAAGGCTTTGTAGTTTTTTTTTTCTGTAAAAAAAAAACCTTTTGATTTATTCCATATGTGACATCTGAACACAGCCAAAGCCTGTCTCCGTGTGAGTGTGTTTCAAAACATAGACACCCAGACCTCAGCACACTGCATCCAGGGAGAGAAAAGTTGTGTTTCCAGCAAGGGGAGAGAGTCCTGGCTCTAGCTAAGCAAACCTGCTGTGGAATTGTGTAACGGGAAGAGAGGACGCCTCATCCCCTGCCTGCTTTCAAAGGCAAACGATTAACATGTACAGCTGAGGAAATTAACTTTTGGGTGTCTTACCTGCTTCGCCTAGCACTCCGGATCCAGCCAAGGACAGAGCTAAAAATCCCCAAACGAGAGGCAATGTATCCATGGTTAGCGGGGAAAGGGTGGTTTTCTCCCCCGCCGGGTTTGCTAGGGGCTTTCCTCGGGAACTGGAAGTCACGCTGGTCTTCACCCCGCACCTTAGAATTTCCTCGGCAAATGTTCCGAGTTGTCTTTCGCTTCTCCTCCTCCTCCGTGCCTTGGCGTCCTGCCTTGCCCCCGCTCCGCTGCCTTGTACAAACCCACTAGCAGGAGCAGAAGCCCAGGAACTCCTTCAATGCAGAAGCGAGGGAAACCGGCTGCTGCTTCCCCTCCACCCCCAAAACCGAGTCTACAAATCGCGCGTGTGCCTGCAACGCGCGTGTGTGTGTGACCGCCACAGTCCCTCAGCGGGTCATTTCCTTCAACGCACCATCGCCCCCACTCCCCGAGAGCCAGCGGCAGCAGTGACTCGCCCGGGGCATCGCACCGCCCCAGGGCTGGAGGCTGCCGGGTGGCGCCGCGGCGCGTGGTTTCCCTGCCCTGCGTGGCTGTGGCCGGGGCTCCGGGCAGTGGCACTGGGAGAGGCGGAGGGTTCACGTGCCGCTGGCCGGGCCGCGAGTGGTGTGCGCGCGTGTCTCCCTAGCCCCGCACACACACGCACACACCCCGCTCCCGCCTGCGTCTCTCTCTGGAGAGGTTCAGGCGCGCAGCGCTGGGAGCCTGCCTGTGCCTCCCTCCCGGCTCCTCGCAGCCTTTTCAGGCCGCCGCGCCTGCATGTCAGCGCGGAGAGGCAGAGCTATCCGATTACACGCTCGCCCAGGGCCCGCCCCTTCTGTGTTCCCCAGGAAAGCGGCCACCCGGCGGGCACCCAGCCAGCCGCACCGCCCCTCCTCTCCCCACAGGGCTGGAGCAGACCTAAGACGTGCCCCATCCAAGGGCCACACCTGGGTCCCCTCACTGACCCCAAGCCCCACTCAAGGGGGGAGGGGGAGGTTACTAACCAGGTTAGTAACTAACTAGCTACTAACTAGCTAACCAGCCCCTGGGAGCTAGTGGACATCACAGCCTCCTCCAGCAACCCCCTGGGCTCCCAATGCGCCCCTCCCTCCCAATAGCAGCTACAGGCTACAACGTAACAGCCACACTGGGTCAGACTAATGGTCCATCTAGCCCAGCCTCCAGTCTCCCACCAGTGGCCAATGCCAGATGCTTCAGAGGGAATGAATCGAACAGGGCAGTTATCAAGTGATCAGTCCCAACACCTGGCAGTGAGAGGCTTAGGGACATCCAGAGCATGGGGTTGCATCCCTGACCATCAGGGCCTATCCACCATTCTTCAAATAGCTGAAAGGATTTTGCTCAAACTCACCAGCAAAATAAATACATACAGAACCTCTAGGCTGAGACCGAGCATGACAAATTTTAGTCCCCAAAAAAGAGAATTCCTCACAAAGATATGGGCATATGAAGATGCAGGGACTGCTTTGATGTAACCTCAACTATACCCAAGGTGAGCAGGCACCCAATCCAATGCTGCAGCAGATGAACAGATGAAGCTAGGTCAACGTCCAAAGAAAGATAACGGTGCAGCAGCCTTGAATTCATCTGACATTCTGATTTAAATCAAACCAAAACACTCAGAAGTTAATTATACTTTTCCTTATACCATGAAAGAAAAAAATGTTGCACTGGCTGCTAAATAATCACATGATTAAAATACGTATTTTTCATAATGATCTGGAAAGCATTAATTGATGGTTAGATTTTTTTTTAAATAACTATGCATGCTGATGTGTAAATACTTTTTTGGAATTAAAAATTTTTGTGGGATTTTAGCTAGGTATAAAATGGTCAGTGCAAGGGAAAACAAACAAGCAAAAAACCAGAAAGAAGCCCGTTGGAAAAGAGGAGAAGTGAAGACAGGAAGAAGTGAAGAAACTTTTATCCTGATGGTAGCACAGTCACAAATGTTCCAAGAAGCAGACAATTTATGCGAACTAACTATTTTTAAAGCAAGATGGGAAAAAAAATGTTTACATAGAGCCCCAGGCTAACAGTTTCTGAAACACATCGGCTGCACCTTGTATTTTAGGATGAGCTTGTGGGTTCCAAGTTGTCTTACTTCAATAAACATTCATTACTGCATTATCACAAAGGCTGTAAATAGCCAAAATGATTAAAATAATGACACAACACCAGGGCTAGCCTGGCTTTTGGTGTGACTCCATGCAAAAGTAGGACACGGAAAAAATGTCAGATGGGGAAGCATTAGGACAAGAATTTCTTATGCCCCTGGGCAATTCTGAGGGCAAATTGCTTCCTCTCTACATCTGCTGCTGGAGGGGAAAATCCAGTGCTTCCATAACATAAGAATCCAAGTGACTGCTTCCTTTGCCTATGCTTAAGGCCATCCGTATATGATACAAATTAAATAAAACCGAGAAAATAAAAAAATCTCTTCCTCGTCCCATATACATTATATCACATAGGTGGCAATGATAGCTACATGAAGAATCCCATTCATTCTACAACCATTAAACTGCTGTTATTTCACACCTTTGACTGTTTCACCTGCATTCGTCTCCCTGCTCTGCAGCAGGACTTTAACATTCCAAACTTCAGAGCAACTTTTAAAGTCATCTTAAAAAAAATAAATAAAAGAATGCCACAAAAGTCAATTTAACTACTGCCTCTTGAGGAGGTGGGGTACCTATGCCTACAGAAGAAGAAGAATAGGTAGTGTCTTCACTAAGTGCTACAGTGGTGCAGCTGCATGAGTGCAGTTGCAGTGCTGAAAGTGTAGACGAGCCCCGAGAACTGGAATTTCAGGCTAAGAGGACAAAGTTAGAGTGAACCCTACAGTCATGACACTCTGATATGCAGAAAAGCTATTTGTAGAGTTGTTTAAACCGTCTAGGCTATATTTCCTAACACTCACAAGTTTGTATATGGTAATTTAAGGTAACCTAGGTTTACCTGAGGCAGATGGACTGAAAAATACCAAAATGCTCCAATTATAAAAAAGTTGGTCACTAAAAGGCAACAGAAACAACATACATAATGGGTGTGTGTGGGGGTGGGGGGGTATAAAAGTTTCATCAGAATTTGTTTAGGGTGATGGGCATAATTTACTTGAGTTCCACCGCTTATAATTTATGTGTAATTTTATCAATTCGTGCCAATAGAATCTTTACAATACAATGTGAACACACATACACAAATAGGGACTGATTCTGTTATCATGGAAATCAATGAGGCCCTGATCATAAATGCCAGGTGCCTAACTCTCAGGTTTAGGTGCCGAAGTCCCACTTATAGGTTCCATTGCCATCCACAAGACTCCTGCCAAACCCTATACATGCCTAAACTGACTCAGTGCCTATGTTCTTGCAGTGAAAGTTCTCTCAGAGCCTAAGTTCCTGTCGCTGGGTATGTGCACTGCTGCCTCTCACTAGATGTTCGGACACCTATCTGCCACCTAAGCCCCAGAGGGATTCACAAACCTGGGGAAGATAGGTGTTTGCTCACCTATCTTGTGGGGCCCGATCTGGGAGACATGCTCAAAGACCACCCACTCAGGGCTGGTGTACACTACTGCTTAAGTCGATGCAACTTATGGCACTCAAGGGTGTGAAAGAGATCCCCTGAGCGACGTAAGTTACACTGGCTTAAGTGCTGTCCACACTGGCACTATGTTGGCAGGCGACGCTCTACCACAGTTGCACCAATGTAGCACTGTAGTGTAGACTTGCCCTCCGTCGAGTCCTCTTGGAAATCCAGCCAGAGGAAGAGCTGCTGTCACCGCCCAGTGGTTAGAGCACTCATCTGGGATGTAGGAGACTCACGTTCAATTCCATTACCACCACCCCCACCTGTTCAGGAGAAGCAATTTAAACAGGGGGTCTCCCACCTCTCAGGAGCCTGCTCTAACCACTGAGCTAGAGGATAGTCTGATGTGGGGCTCCCTCAGTTGCTCCTGTTGAAGCTGTTCCACTGTGGATAAATAATGGAAGAGTGATTGGAGCAGGGGGACTGGACCCACAGTCTCCGACCTCCCAGGGGGGTGCCCTAACCACAGGCCTATAGTGCCATTCTCTTGCTTTCTCTCTGGCCCATTTTGGATAAATACTTAAATAGTCATTAGGCCTGAAAGAGATGCCTAAGTCCCTTTGTGGGTCCAGGCCTGAGAGTCTTTCCATTGACACCAGTGGGTGCTGGATTGGGCCCACTTGGTACGGCATCTATAATGAGTGTTACCTTCAGTGCTACGCAGTGCTGGTTTCATCTGTGTGTTTTGATACCTCATTTTGAGTCTTCATCTCAGGCCTGATCAAATTCCCATTGAAGTCAATGAAAAGATTCCCATTTACTTCAGCGGGAGCACAACTAGCTCCCGTATTTATTGCATTTCCAGTTTGAAAATATGTGACTATTATTTACTACTTGCTAATGGTTAGATGACTAGCAAACTAGCAAAGTGTGATATTTAGTATATAAATAGTTGTCACAAACCATAACACAGATATCAGAGTGTTACAAAAATCCACAGAATGAATCATTCCTCTCTTGAGATGTGTATCAAAAGAGCATAGAAAAAGGAAAGGTTACCAAGTCCTAATCAGAGAGAAAGCTGACTTTGCTTTGGTCCTGATCTTGCAGAGTTACAGTATGTGAGCAAAATTCCCATTGATTTCATTGGGTGTTTTATCTGGCTAGGGGTTGTTGTCTGATTGGGTTCTTTACAGTCTAAGGGAAAGCTACATTTGTAAATGAGTTTTCGCTGTAGCAGCACTCTTCTACCACTGAGTAAGAGAAGACGATAAACTTAAGTAAGAAAATATCAGCGGTCAAATCGGAAGTTACCTGCTGCTCCTTAGAGATTTCTCCCAATCACTTTTCAGTACCTCTCCATGGACACTACACACCAGTGGGGGCTGTCAAGGGTTTAATAATATCATCCCTGGAAGTATCCTCTCCAGAATGTGCTATTTCTACTAAAGGCAGAATTAGAATACCAATCAGCATTGCCCAATGTAGTAATTCCTTTAAGCTCCACTTTCCACTATGTGGAATATCGCGTGCAAATGTGGTCACCCCATCTCAAAAAAGATATATTGGAATTGGAGTTGAAAAAGGTTCAGAAAAAGGCTACACAAATGATTAGGGGTATGGAATGGCTGCCACATGAGGAGAGATTAATAAGACTGGGGCTTTTCAGCTTGGAAAAAAGACAACTGTGATAGAGGTCTATAAAATCATTACTGGTGTGGAGAAAGTAAACAAGGAAGTGTTATTTACTCTTTCTCATAACACAAGAACTAGGGGTCACCAAATGAAATTAATAGGTAGCAGGTTTAAAACAAACAAAAGGAAGTATTTTTTCACACAATGCACAGTCAACCTGTGGAACTCCTTGGCAGAGGATGTTGTGAAGGCCAAGACTACAACAAGGTTCAAAAAAGAACTAGATAAATTCATGGAGGATAGGTCCATCAATGGCTATTAGCCAGGCTGGGCAGGGATGGTGTCCCCAGCCTCTGTTTGCCAGAAGCTGGGAATGGGTGACAGGGGATAGGTCACTTGATGATTACCTGTTCTGTTCATTCCCTCTGGGGCACCTGGCATTGGCCACTGTCAGAAGACAGGATACTGGGCTGGATGGACCTTTGGTCTGACCCAGTATGACCGTTCTTATGTGACTTCAGGAGATGAAGACAACCAAGTTGGTGGCATCTACCAGTTTGGAGTTAGGACAGGGATGGGTCAAATATTAGCTTTGGACCAAAAGCCACTGGGAGCTTTGCCATTGATTCCCGCACAATACGGGACCAGGCCCTTTGAAGGTACCTACTTTGAACTGAAGCTGTTTAGTCCTAACATGGATTTAAAGGTTAGAAGGGACCCCAGACCATCTAGTCTGCCCTCCTGTGTATCACTTGCCAATAGTTGTTCACAACAATGAGCATGGCTCAGTGCAAAATTTAGGGCTGGATTGTGCAAGCTCTCCAACATGTAGAACCCCCCTTTACTTCACCGGGAGCTCTGCTCATAGAAGGCTCTTTCTTAGCATCAGGCTCGTTATGCCATTTCCCTGGAGTTTTAAGGCTCAGCAAGTATTCACCAGACGTAGTGGGCATAGCAACGTTTTTTCCGTATTTGACTATAAGAAACAGCCACAAAACCTCACTGAAAATGAGACAATATATAATTTAATTGTACTTTAATATATCATTTATTGCACCATCTGTATTAGATTTGGTTGAAAGAATTTCACAGACGCAGTGTTGGTTACAGTTTAGATGTAATGGAATTCTCTCCCTCCCACTCCTCTGTAGCTGAGAACATTGGCTTCCTCAAATATTGACTCTTCCTCATTTTTTCTGCTCCTGACCTAAGGACTAATATAGGTAGGATTTCCCTGGCACTCGTTAGCTTTGCCCTTTCCCCTAATTATCCCATCTTTTCAATAGCAGCCATCCAATCACTTTTTCTTTGATTGGTGCAGCAGCTTTTACCCTGACTGATGCCATGTTACTCCATGAACTGGCCAACAGGAGGTGCTAGTAAATCTTCAGCCTTACCTTAACACCTCTCTTCACCCTTATTTAAATAATTAATCAAAGGGCACTCTCAGGGCCCCAGAGCAGTGAGACAAAACAGGTTCTTTCCACCTTTATATCAGGACATATTTCCATCAGACGCTTGACAATATTGCAAAGCAAACAAACAAAATGGCAGGGCTGAACCACTGTCAGAATTGAGACTAAAAACTGATACCTGGGCCTGCATGAGAATATAAACAGAGATTGTGCCAATAGCAAGAGAGAGACGATTCAAAGATTCTGGGGCCACATAGCCTAGCAGTTAGAGCGCAGGACGGGGTCAGGAGGCCTGCGTTCTCTTACTGACGCTCTGTGACATTAGGCCTGGAGCTTAAGCTCTCTGTGCCTCAATCCTCCCGTTATAAAATAATGCTTCCCTACCTTTGTAAAGCACGTTGAGGTCCACAGATGAAAAGCACTCTACAAGTGCAAAATATTAATTACTACTATTGGTCTATCAGATCTGTGTCTGTCTCAATTTATGGCCACAAATAATAATTAACCAAATGTCCTATGAGTATGAACTTAAATAGGGTCAAAATCTCATCTGGGAAGTTGTACTCCTAGTTATATAGAGACCAACTCGAATTCAATTTGTGAACTAGTTTTTCTAAGCGGATAACCTTTCAGACCATAGTTAGCAATCTGGTTATTGTTTCATTGCCAGTGCAATTGCTGCTAATTTGAGTCTGAAAATAGTGATTGAAAGGGTAGGGCTGGGGACGTTGACCTTTTGCTACTGAAGATGCTTCAGGGTGGGTCAACTCACACCCACTTTAGTCATTAGTTCACAGTCTTCCTTCCAATATTTACTCCTACACAGTTTACTAAGATGTCAGTCAAACTTCAGACTGTGGGGTTGGGGTTGAGTCTCCTCCTCTTCTGCTCACTTTGTAATTAACAAAGTTACTTGTCTGGAGAGGACAGTCTTACTTTTTGCTTCCCTGCCTTTATTGTGTTTAAACTAAAACTGAATGCACGCATTTCCCACCCCTATTCACATTCATCATTATTACCCATATTAGGCATTGCTCTGTTTTTCCTTCTAGCATTGAGCTGTAATGTTCCTGGGAACCATCAGGGGGCAGCTGTGACCAAAAAAGAACACAGCAAGAGAAAACAAAGGGGAAAGGAAAAGAAGAGACTAAGGAGGAAATTAAGGAAATACGAAGGCAAGTCAGGAAAGACATGAAAGAGGAAAAAGAAGGGAAAAAATATAAGGAGAGCAAAACATGAAGAAAGCAGAAAAGGGAAATGAAGAAAAAGAGAATAGTCAAAACCACAACAAGGGAATGGGAAAATGAACCAATAAAAACAAATGTGAAAGAGAATAAAGAAAACGAACTAATAGAGTTAAAATACATAATCGGATTAGCAGAGGAAATGATTCATCCTTGCTCTAGGAGATGTATCTCTCTCTCTGAGAGGACTTTAAACCCTGAGGTTCTACTCTGAGCCCGGCTGTTCAAAGCCTGCTCTGAGCTGGTGTGCATGGGAAGGGTTTGTGATACTAGAGGAAAAAAGCTGCATCTTCAGAGTTAATAAAAAAGCTTTCAGACTTCAGCAAGCTGACTAAATTAGGCTGTGAATATAAAGGTGCCGTATTATTTCTCAATACAGCCGCACTGTGAAAGGAGGGAATGGATTTCTTTTGAAGCAGCTGCAGTATAATCCAGGGCTTTCGGGTGTACTTCAGCCAAATGCACTCTCCTGGTTTCAGCAGGTTAACTTCATTAAAGGCTCCATCCACTGCTTTAATGTTTGATGGGCTCCCCACTGGGTGGGTGCATTAGGCAGCAACAACCCCCAGTGGGATGATTGTAAGTTGATGGTTTGCATGGGAAGTGGAAAGAAGAGGGAACACAGAGCCTGGGATGGAGGGGCTGGCTCCTCAGCTACAAGCAAGGACCTGGCGCTACACTGATGGTTAGAGGGGTCACGGAACCAAAACCTCAGGCCAGACCAAACCATAGGGAACTTTGGGGCTGGAGCTGAGCTTTCCTGCTGCCCCTGATCTCTTTGTGATGAACAGTTAAAGTGGTTACAGGGTTTCTTTAGTTCCCCTTTCTCTGTACAGCAGCTGGTGCCAGGAAGTGATGTTTATCCCCTGGGGACTGTTTTCTGCAGATGATGGGAGTGGGGTTTCCCTTCTGGATTCTGAATTCCCCAATTCCCTTAAAGAGGGGACATCTGAGTTTGCCCAACCAAGGGCTGCAGAGGCAACTTGCCAGGAGCCCAAGGACCACATTAAGGGACTAATCCAAAGCCTACTGAGGTCAATGGCAAGGCTCCCAATAATGTCACCAGACTTTGGGTCAGGCCCTCATTTACAGGAAATGGTGTATGTAGCAGGGATTTTCCTCAGTAATGGGGAAGGGTGACTTGCAGAGACTCGACTGCTGATTCCTCTCTGACTCACAACCAAGTAGTTCCATTGCCAAGTGTTGTGGCTTTGACATGGCCTTGACTTTCTTACGCCACTGTAACTCAGGTGCAGCTAACTCCCTCAAAGTCAGAATTACCCCAGCATGACTGAGAGGAGAATTGGGCCCCACATATCCAGCCTTTGAGTGGATCCAAGATGGCGCATTGCATGCTGGGACCCGTGGTCTCCACAGACATCACCTCTGTTTTAATGATGAGTAAGGTCACTACATACAACCTGCCTCAGAAAAATCCTCCATATCTTTTGGCTCAGAACAATCTCAAACCAAGATCTATTGACACAGTGCAGCCAAGAGGATCTGAGCACCATCATGGCCAGGAGGCGTTGGAGATGGATCGGTCACGTGCTTCGGATGGAAACTGATTCCATCACCAGAGTAGCAATAAGATGGACACCTGAAGGCAAGTGAAAACGAGGCTGCCCGAAAACAACATGGTGAAGAGCTGTGGAAGCTGAGCTGAAAAACCTGGGGCATAGCTGGGGAACCATTGAAAGACTTGCCAGAAACAGACAGGAGTGGAGGAGCTTCGTCACTGCACTAAACGCCAGAGGCATAATAGGAAGATGATGATGATGAAGTTCAGTAGCCACGTTGCAGTGTTTGATGGGCCTCACCTTATCCCCTCCTGCCTGTGAACAACTAGGGCCTGACTCTGCTCCCAATAGTGTCAGTGGCAAAACTTCCACGTAGTGAATTGAACAGGAGTCGGATTGGGCACCCAGTCTACTACAGTCACAAACTAAGGGCCTTATCCAAGGGCCATTGCTGTGGGGGGGGGAGCGGGTGTCGTCCATTGACGTCATTGAGATTTAGGTCAGACTCAAAGGGGTCAGACCTGAAACACTACAAAGCATAGAGCCGATCACTGTAAGCAAAGCTACCTCTTTAATCACCTCCAAATCCCTCCTCAAAACTCTCCTTTGCTGTGATGCCTACTAAAAACTTGATAATAGTTCAGCTGCTGGTGTGCAGAGACCAGTGCTATCATGCTGACCAATATTGTCTCATTGTTTCCTTGCGTTCCCTCATCTGCCTGTCTCCATCTGTCATCCCTTGTCTTATACTTAGACTGTAAACCCCTTGGGGTTGTGACTGTCTTTTTGTTCCTTGTTTGTATAGAGCCTAGCACAATGGGGTCTGGGTCCATGACTGGGGCCTCTAGGTACTACAATAATACAAATAATAAATAATACTAATTATAAGCCGTGCCATTGACTTCAGCAGGGCTGTTCATGGATGTAAGCACTATACATGGGTAGTAAGTGCTGGTGCAGGACTGGTCCCTAACTGCACAGTGTTACGGGGGGGGTTGCGAGCAATCCCATTATCACACCTCTTTAAAACACATGCATTCCTAAACCAC
The DNA here is from genome assembly GCF_002925995.2 of Terrapene triunguis. Taxonomy (NCBI): domain Eukaryota; kingdom Metazoa; phylum Chordata; order Testudines; family Emydidae; genus Terrapene; species Terrapene triunguis. Next base: position 59,028,032 of record NW_020664413.1, on the reverse strand, counting down.
ATTATCACAGGGTCTCCTGCCTGAAACTTGGCAAACAAAGTCTCAGCCAGAAGCAATTTCTTCTTTCTTATAAACAAAATGTCATTACCATTATTTTGGCACTTGGTTTGATAGATCCTGGCAAGAAAATGCATGTGTATATTTAAAGATGCTTTTTCTTTTCTTATCATGTTTTAGCTTTTGACCTCTCCTCTGCTCTAATATTCATGCACATTCTGCAGTGTATTCTCTTTGTGATGCGGTCACATAGTTCTCACAGCTACAAATAGGATTCATATACACCCCTCTAGAAGATAATGTCCTCTTCTGGACCATTAGGAAAAGGGATCTTTTAGGTTTGGGTTTCTTTATATGATTTTTGAAAAAAAATATTTCATTTGCTCCCTATATTATTATTATTTGTATTCCAGTAGCGCCTCAATAAAGATTGGGATTTCATTGCGCTAGGCACTGTACCAACACCAAATAAAAGACAATCCCAAAGAGTTTACAATCTAAATAGACCAGATAGAAACTAATAGCCAACCAAAAACTATACGACATGTGCATCGATTATACTTGCAACATTTACATAGATGCCCCAGGAGTTTGCAGTCTTTTTGATATGTATGTGCAGTGCCTAGTACATACGGGGCCTTAATCTCAGCTGAGGCCACAATACAAACAACAACAATAGGGGGAAAGTACAGAATTGTATTAGTTTATAGTTGTGTCACAGGGTACATCTACACAGGGATAAAAATCCTGCGGCTGGCTTGCCAATGCTCAGGTTATTGATAGCTTTGCATGCACGGGGTTCCTAAATTGTACTGGGGCAACTAATGGGATCTATGTGCCTGCCATTTGCCCCCCACCAGGCCTCAAGTCTATAAACAGAAAGGGATATTTCTCCACAGTGTTGCAAGGCTTGGTTGATCACTGTGGCAGGTTCACAAACATTAATGCAGAGTGGTCTGGAAAGGTCCATGATGTTAGGATCTTTTCAGCTGACTCGGGCTCACAGGGGTCAGGCTCCAGAGCTGAAAAAAATTGCTGTGTAGATAAGTCCGAGCCTGAACCTCTACCTAGTGATTTTTCCATCCCGGAGCCTGAGCCCTGCAAGTGCGAGTCAGCTGATCCGGGCCAGATGCAGCTTTGCTGTGTGTCTTTTACCCCTGTGTAGAGGTACCCACAGCATACTAGGCACTTTCCAGCTACTCAAGGAGGGATGGCCCATGCCCTGAGAACCTCACAATCTAAGAACCGGTTAGTTTCAGTCATAGGATGATCAGATTATCTAATCTGACCTCCTGTATAGCACAGGCCACTAAACACCACTCTGCCAGCCCCACAGCAAACCCAACAACCAGAGTTAGACCAAAGCATTACTGCCCTCAGCAGCGTCAGCTACTGTGTGCCACAGGCAGAGAACAGGAGGCCCTGAGGTGCAAACGGATTTGCTTTCCTTCCATCCGTGTTTTTAAATTTCTCTAAACTAACCCTTTCCCCTCTGTCTACATGCAGCATCCAGCCTGCAAATATCAGATTTAAGAGCTTTCCATCCACTGTACTGAATGCTGTGCTGTTTAGAGACAAGTTTTCATCCTTAGTGCTGCCACAAGCGGAAAAGGTCCAAGGAAACCAGTGAATCCCAAAGGAAGCTGTCCGTATGCCAGCTGACATAAGCCAGCAAACCAAAGAAAGGCCCTTCACACCACTGGTAAAGGAGGGGTGGCGGTGGGGAGGAGGGCAAATCTACCAGATTCCAAGTTATAGCTAGCATGGGCCTGAACCAAAACCCGAGCTCCAACCTTCTGCCTCCCCGCCCCACCAGGTGTTGGGAAAGTTTGGTCCTACATTTGGGGCTGACCTCAGCAGCCTTAACCTGCATGTTACACCAACTCCATGCTGTGGTCTGACATGAGACAGCTCTGATGTATCAGAGTAAAGGTCCCCCTCGTAAGAGTTTCTCTGACAAGTGCAAGCCCCTTCAATCAGGCCCCGAATATTATGCCCCACCCACACAAAGAGACTTCATCCCTGACACAGCCCCACATTTTGCCTGCTTTCCTGCCTCCCATCTCAGAGGCCCTGAGACATCACCCCCCATTTGGTCAAGGTGGATGTTATGTGGCTCCCAGTCAGTGCTGCTCCTTAATCACTGCTGAGTGGTTCCTTCACCCCCAGAGGTGAACGTGCACGGTCATAAGAACATAAGAACGGCCGTACCGGGTTAGACCAAAGGTCCATCTAGCCCAGTATCCTGTCTACCGACAGTGGCCAATGCCAGGTGCCCCAGAGGGAGTGGAACAACAGGCAATGATCAAGTGATCTCTCTCCTGCCATCCATCTCCATCCTCTGACAAACAGAGGCTAGGGACACCATTCCTTACCCATCCTGGCTAATAGCCATTAATGGACTTAACCACCATGAATTTATCCAGTTCTCTTTTAAATGCTGTTATAGTCCTAGCCTTCACAACCTCCTCAGGTAAGGAGTTCCACAAGTTGACTGTGCGCTGCGTGAAGAAGAACTTCCTTATATTTGTTTTAAACCTGCTGCCTATTAATTTCATTTGGTGACCCCTAGTTCTTCTATTATAGGAATAAGTAAATAACTTTTCCTTATCCACTTTCTCCACATCACTCATGATTTTATATACCTCTATCATATCCCCCCTTAGTCTCCTCTTTTCCAAACTGAAGAGTCCTAGCCTCTTTAATCTCTCCTCATATGGGACCGTTCCAAACCCCTAATCATTTTAGTTGCCCTTTTCTGAACCTTTTCTAGTGCCAGTATATCTTTTTTGAGATGAGGAGACCACATCTGCACGCAGTATTCGAGATGTGGGCGTACCATTGATTTATATAAGGGCAATAATATATTCTCAGTCTTATTCTCTATCCCCTTTTTAATGATCCCTAACATTCTGTTTGCTTTTTTGACCGCCTCTGCACACTGCGCGGACATCTTCAGAGAACTATCCACGATGACTCCAAGATCTTTTTCCTGACTTGTTGTAGCTAAATTAGCCCCCATCATATTGTATGTATAGTTGGGGTTATTTTTTCCAATGTGCATTACTTTACATTTATCCACATTAAATTTCATTTGCCATTTTGTTGCCCAATCACTTAGTTTTGTGAGATCTTTTTGAAGTTCTTCACAGTCTACTTTGGCCTTAACTATCTTGAGCAGTTTAGTATCATCTGCAAACTTTGCCACCTCACTGTTTACCCCTTTCTCCAGATCATTTATAAATAAGTTGAATAGGATTGGTCCGAGCACTGACCCTTGGGGAACACCACTAGTTACCCCTCTCCATTCTGAGAATTTACCATTAATTCCTACTCTTTGTTCCCGGTCTTTTAACCAGTTCTCAATCCATGAAAGGACCTTCCCTTTTATCCCATGACAACTTAATTTACGTAAGAGCCTTTGGTGAGGGACCTTGTCAAAGGCTTTCTGGAAATCTAAGTACACTATGTCCACTGGATCCCCCTTGTCCACATGTTTGTTGACCCCTTCAAAGAACTCTAATAGATTAGTAAGACACGATTTCCCTTTACAGAAACCATGTTGACTATTGCTCAACAGTTTATGTTTTTCTATGTGTCTGACAATTTTATTCTTAACTATTGTTTCGACTAATTTGGAGTTTTTGGCTAGCTGTTCTTCAAACTCCTCTTTGGCTTTTCTTATTATATTCTTGCACTTAATTTGGCAGCGTTTATGCTCTTTTCTATTTGCCTCACTAGGATTTGACTTCCACTTTTTAAAGGAAGTCTTTTTATCTCTCACTGCTTCTTTTACATGATTGTTAAGCCACGGTGGCTCTTTTTTAGTTTTTTTACTGTGTTTCTTAATTTGGGGTATACATTGAAGTTGGGCCTCTATTATGGTGTCTTTAAAAAGTGCCCATGCAGCTTGCAGGGATTTCACTTTTGTCACTGTACTTTTTAACTTCTGTTTAACTAACCCCCTCATTTTTGCATAGTTCCCCCTTTTGAAATTAAATACCACAGTGTTGGGCTGTTGAGATGTTCGTCCCACCACAGGGATGTTGAATGTATTGTATTATGGTCACTATTTCCAAGCGGTCCTACTATAGTTACCTCTTGGACCAGCTCCTGCGCTCCACTCAGGACTAAATCTAGAGTTGCCTCTCCCCTTGTGGGTTCCCGTACCAGCTGCTCCATGAAGCAGTCATTTAAAGTATCGAGAAATTTTATTTCTCCATTTCATCCTGAAGTGAAATGTTCCCAGTCAATATGGGGATAATTGAAATCCTCCACTATTATTGGGTTCTTAATTTTGATAGCCTCTCTAATTTCCCTTAGCATTTTATCATCACTATCACTGTCCTGGTCAGGTGGTCTATAATAGATCCCTAATGTTATATTCTTATTAGAGCATGAAATTTCTATCCATAGAGATTCTATGGAACATGTGGATTAACTTAAGATTTTTACTTCATTTGATTCTACATTTTCTTTCACATATAGTGCCACTCCCCTCCCGCACGACCTGTTCTGTCCTTCCGATATATTTTGAACCCCAGAATGATTGTGTCCCATTGATTGCTCTCAGTCCACCAGGTTTCTGTGATGCCTATTATATCAATATCCTCCTTTATCACGAGGCACTCTAGTTCACCCATCTTGTTATTTAGACTTCTAGCATTTGTGTACAAGAACTTTAAAAACTTGTCACTGTTTATTTGTCTGCCCTTTTCTGATGTGTTAGATTCTTTTTTATGTGAATGTTTATCATCTGATCTGGCCCTTACATTATCCTCCTCCATCCTCTGCTCCTGATATAACCTGGAGATTCTCTATCATTAGACTCTCCCCTAAGAGAAGTCTCTGTCCGATCCACATGCTCCTCTGCAGCAGTCGGCTTTCCCCCATCTCCTAGTTTAAAAACTGCTCTACAACGTTTTTAATGTTTAGTGCCAGCAGTCTGGTTCCACTTTGGTTTAGGTGGAGCCCATCTCTCCTGTATAGGCTCCCCCCCATCCCAAAAGTTACCCCAGTTCCTAATGAATGTAAACCCCTCCTCTCTACACCATCGTCTCATCCACGCATTGAGACTCTGAAGCTCTGCCTGCCTACCTGGCCCTGCGCGTGGAACTGGGAGCATTTCTGAGAATGCCACCATAGAGGTCCTGGATTTCAGTCTCTTCCCTAGCAGCCTAAATTTGGCCTCCAGGACATCTCTCCTACCCTTCCCTATGTCACTGCTACCTACATGTACCACGACCACCGGCTCCTCCCCAGCACTACACATAAGTCTGTCTAGATGCCTCGAGAGATCCGCAACCTTTGCACCAGGCAGGCAAGTCACCATGTGGTTCTCCCGGTCATCACAAACCCAGTTATCTACGTTTCTAAGGATCGAATCTCCCATTACTAACACCTGCCTTTTCCTAGCAACTGGAGTTCCCTCCCCTGGAGAGGCAACCTCAGTGCGAGAGGCAACCCCAGCACCATCTGGAAGGAGGGTCCCAACTATGGGAAGGTTTCCCTCTGCTCCCATTGACTGCTCTGCTTCCCTGGGCCTTTCATCCTCCTCAACAGCACAGGGGCTCTCTGACCGGAGGTGGGACAATTCTACACTGTCCCGGAAAGCCTCATCAACATACCTCTCTGCCTCCCTCAGCTCCTCCAGTTCCACCACCCTGGCCTCCAAAGTCCGTACGTGGTCTCTGAGGGCCAGGAGCTCCTTGCACCGAATGCACACATACGCCACCCGCCCACAGGGCAGGTAATCATACATGCCGCACTCAGCGCAATAAACTGGATAGCCCCCACTCTGCAGCTGGGCTTCTGCCTGCATTGTCTCCTAGTTAATGAAAGGGTTGTTTAAGCAAAAGGTTTTGAATGTAGTTTGGTTTATAGGTTTTAAAGGGACCCCCGCTCCCTTCCGAAACTCCCTGTTAGCAGCCCCTGGTCGCAAAAGCTCCCTGGTCGCTTGTGCGCTGCTTTATAAAGCCCTGGCCTATGTGAATGCCCTGCCCACTGATTAAGGCTCAGCCACTTACCAGAGGCATGTCTCTTAACATGGCGAACCCAAGCCCATGTTATGTCATCGATTTTTCAGCAGAACTTCTCATTGAGATTAATGGTGAAGCCTGCTTAACCCTCAATAGCATGATATGGCTCCCAGGCATCGAGAGCTATGTCATACTGGACTCAATGCACAGTTCTCTGGGGCGCTGGGATTGGGAACCACGCCTGTCTCTCTTTATAGCACAGAACAAGCAGGCCACCCCTTTAATGTTATTTTATCATAGGCCCAATGTTTTCCAATCCAAGTGCCTAAAGCTGACTCCAAGGGGAACTGCAGGCACTCGGCCCCTCTGAAATTCAGGCCACTTATTTAAGTGTCTTAATGTGGATTTAGGGGCCTAGTTTTGGGTGCCCACATTTTAAAATGTTGCCCATAAGCGCTTGGAACTTGTAAACAAAAATAAAATAAAATTACAACTACGGGAGAAAGGGCACATTGAGAGGAAGAAAGCTAAGGCACTGGGGTGGGAACCGGGAGAGCTGAGTTTAATGGCCAAGACTCCATGAGTGACTTGGGCATGTCACCTGGGGCCCAATCCAATTGAAATCAATCAGCTCTGGATTGGACCCTTAATCTCTCTGTGTCTCAGTTCCCCATCTGTACACTGGGGGTAATACTACTTCCTCTCTCACCTGTTGTCTGTCTTTATTAGATGGGCAGCTTCTGACATCAGGGACTGTCTCTTATTCTATTGCCTGTACAGCGCCTAGCACACGTGCTACCATAAGACAGATAATAACAATTGTAGTGTCTTCTTCGTGCCTCATCTCTCAGCGTGAGACATTCCATGCATCAGCCACAGCTGTAATGCATTCAGAACTCGGTCGCTCTGACCGCGTCTGGAGCGGGCGGTTCTGTGAACCTCGCTAACAAGGAGATACCGAGCAAAGTTAGTATGAAACTCAGTGTCTTGTGAGTGTGTGCGAGTTTGATGGTAACCGTGGGGATCATTATCATCAGAGAGACTGAGGAATGGCAGCTTTTAGTTAAACAAATGAAAAGCTGTATTTAGTCTCTTTTGCCCCATTGTGATCGCAGTGAATAAAGGCTTTTTAATATATTTTACAGCTGCCATTTCATAGGTTTTCTGCCTCACAATAGTCTCTGCAGTTCTGACTGGGAAGTTGTCGCATACGCTCTTTGTTTTTAACTCTCCTATTGAAATAATACATATTAATTGCCTCATTCCTGAGTTTTTTGTTGTGGTGGAAAATTTAGGAAGTGTGTTGGGGGGGGGTGGATGGTAAATCAGCAGCAGCTGGGAGGGGGGTTGGGGGGTAGCGAGAGCAGAGCAGGGTGTGGTGGGTGAATAATGCAAGAGGGGACTTAGACGACACATTAGACAGACAGGCGCTGGGGGAAGGAGGTATAGCAGAGAGCTGCAGTACAAGAGTTATGGCAGGAGTGGGGAGCTGGAGTAGCAGGGCAGAGGTTGGGAGGCAGGAACAGGAACAGCGAGGAGAGAAAGGCAGGTGGGGGTGGCGGAACGAAGGAGCCCCAGTGGAAAGGAGCTGACTGGGAGTATACGCTCTGAGGAGAAAAAGTGGCTAAGGGTGGGGGAGGGGACCTTCACACTGGGGCAAACAAAAACCAATACCAGTACAAGGACATCCATTAACAATAGTGGGAACGTCCATTGCACCTTTCATCTGCAGGGCTCAGAGTGGTTTGGGAGGGTGGGCCAGTCATAGTAATACTGCCATTTTAGAGATGGGGAAACTGAGGCATGGAATCCTTATATGCACCACGCAGACAGTTATTAGCACTGTCTGGTCAGAACATAGATCTCCTGACCTCCCCTTAGTAGACCACACTGATCCCTTTTCACATTAAAAGCATTTTTTCCCTGTGGTCCCTTTGAGTTTGAATGGGGGGCTTTCTCCCTTCAGAAGTCTCTGACATTCTCAGGTGGAAGGCATCCCGTAAAGGCGCCACATTCTTATTTATTCTCCTCCGTTTGGTTCCACACTGCAGCCCCCATTCTGCGTCTGATGGCATAGATACAATGGTGCCGTCACCCCTACAGCCCGATGGCTGCATTGTGGAGCTAAACAGCAGGGGAGCGGTGAGAAGCCCCATACTGTAAGCACATGGAAGGTGAACAGACCGGAGTTCAAACCTAGGACACAAATATATCTGTGGACTGAATGCTTCCCACAGCAACAAAGTCCCAGTTTAAAATAAGTCCAAAAAAATGACTTAAAACCCCAGCCCGCTTCCACTGAAGTCAATGGCAAAATCCCCACTGGCTTCAGTGGGAGCAGAACCAGCCCCCTTGTGGATTGATTTATGACTAGCACATGCTGTACCACTTGAAAGCTGTATGTATTTCTTTTTATTTCCATGGATGTTTTAACAATAAAGCAAATGCCTATAGATTTATGCCTATGAATGATTGTGCTCCTAATGAGAGGAAGAATTACCTGAGCAGTGTTTAGCTGGTCCTCTGTTGCCAGCACAAATGCAATTGCTTGGTCATTGACTGGCTGAATATTACTGTTCACCCCATTGGTATTTCCATTAAAAATATTGCTAAATGTAACTCAACTTCTTTGGGGAAGGGGAACGCAATCTGTTTCTGCAATTACAGTTGCTAAGGAATTGGAATTGAAGTCATCGTCATATTACTGTAACTCATTACAGCTACTAATTGGACACTCATCTGACAAGCACCTTATTGCTTAACTGGGAGAAAAAAGACAATTAGGGACAAAACAAAATTAAACAACTCCTTAGGGCTACAGGTACTAGTGCCTAATGTTTTGCATTGTTATCTACTTGGATATTATGAGGCATCAGCTAAGCCTAGCCTTGGGCGTTTGCATCTACAGCTCTACTGCATTAGGATGCTTGTAGAATAAACCCAGGACTAATTTTCAGAGGTCCTGTGGATTCCCAGCAATCACTGACTTTGCTGGGAGCCACTGGTTCCCAGCCCCTCTGCAAGTCCGGTCCCAAATTGTTTGTGGCTATTGGAAATGCTATTACCCCTGCCCTGGTAGGGAAAAAACAATCTGTTGTTTTTCTGTAATTGATCAAGCACAAATATCCAGCTCTACAACTAATCCCTCTACTTCTAGGGCACGTGTTCTGAGCTATGCGAGGCACAAGCAGCTGTCATTCCAATGGATATTAATTTATATTGTCTCTCATCCTAGTTCTCTGTGCACCGATACACAAAGAGACTGGGATGCCAGCGGGAGCTTTACATGAAGACATCTGGTTGAAAGGCAGATAGTATCCACACTGGAGAGATTGCACCTGGACTTTCACTTTAAAAATCAGTGTAACCAGTTGCTTCCTGGATCTCTGCTTTGTTAATGTACATTTTAGATTCCTCCCCTCCTCTATCAATCATTGGGAAATGAGATTCCAGGAAGGAGGAACTTCTGTGCAACATGTAAATGGAAGTCAGAATTTCAGGGTATTGTGTATTTGATCCAAATCAGGGTGCTGGGGGTGAGAGGGGGAAGGTGGTGGGAGTGAGGCTAGGAGAGGAGACAGAGGAGTCTGTTATTTGGAATCCAGTAGGGTCCAGAAAAGAAAAATGGCTCCTCAAAGGCAGAGAAATGCTTCAGTATGCCTAGCTGCTGATTCATGACTCCAGAGAACTTCTGAGATAATAGAACCTTTGAAATGTAGGGCTGGAAGGGATCATCTACAGCAAGGATATGGATACATTGGAGAGAGTCCAGCAGAGGGCAACAAAAAGGATTAGGGGGCTGGGGGACATGACTTACAAGGAGAGGCTGAGGGAATGGGGGTTATTTAGTCTGCAGAAGAGAAGAGCGAGGGGGGATTTGATAGCAACCTTCAACTACCTGAAGGGGGGTTCCAAAGAGGATGGAGCTCGGCTGTTCTCAGTGGTGGCAGATGACAGAACAAGGAGCTCAAGTTGCAGTGGGGGAGGTCTAGGCTGGCTATTAGGCAGGGCCGGCGCTTCCACTAGGCAACCCTAGGTGGTCGCCTAGGGTGGCATTTTGCCGCCCTCGGCGGAAATTCGGCGGCGGGGGGGTCCTTCTGCTCCGGGTCTTTGGCGGAAATTCGGCGGCGGGTCCTTCACTCACTCCGGGACCTGCCGCCGAAGTGCCCCGAAGACGCAGAGCAGAAGAACCCCGGCCACCGAATGCTCAGAGGAGGGGCACTGCCGCCTAGGGTGGCAAAAACCCTGGCGCCGCTCCTGCTATTAGGAAACACTATTTCACTAGGAGGGTGGTGAAGCACTGGAATGGGTTACCTAGGAAGGTGGTGGAATCTCCATTCTTAGAGGTTTTTAAGGCCCGGCTTGACAAAGCCCTGGCTGGGATCATTTAGTTGGTTGTTCCTGCTTTGTGCAGGGAGTTGGACTAGATGACCTTCTGAGGTCTCTTCCAATCCTAATCTATGATTCTGTGATCTAGTCCAGTGGTTCTCAAACTTTTTTTTCCGTGGACCACTTGAAAATTGCTGAGGGTCTTGGCGGACCACTTAATGATCTTTCCAAACGTTGTTTGTACCGTTAGCTAACTATTGTAAAGCGCTTTGGATAAAAGGGCTATATAAAAAAACCTAAATGATAATTAACGTGTTTTTGTTCTACAAATAAAAGCACACAACTCATATTTTAATATCAGTAGTCTCTGCCCCGCCGTGGCAACCCCCGAGCTGGGGCTGGGAAGGAGGGCCGTCTCTCCCTGGCAGCTGCAGCCCTGGAGCTGGGGAAAGTCACCTTTTTCTCTGGCTGCTGCAGCCCTGCACATCCCAAATTCCCCCTACCCCCTCTTCTCACCCCACTTCCTCCCCCACCTACCCCCTATTCCCCATACTTTACCCCACTGCCCCCTCCCACCTACCTCCTATTCCCCCCAAGGCCGCCACCTCACCTTACATGTGCATCTTCTCCAGGGTCCAGGCGTGGTCCACTAATTAGGTGTGTGGCCACCCAAGTGGGCATCTTAGCAGAACTATCCGCAGACCACCTGAATGGAGCTCGCGGACCTCTGGTGGTCTGCGGACCACAGTTTGAGAACCTCTAATCTAGTCCGTCCGCCCATGCTGAGGCAGGGCCAAATAAACATAGGCCATCCCTATTTGTCTAACTTGTTCATAAACACCTCCAAGGATGGAGATTCTACAACCTCCCTTGGTAACCTATTCCGGTACTTAACTATCCTTAGAGGTAAAACATTTTTCTTAATATCTAACCTAAATCTCCCTTACTGCAGATTAAGCTGATTACTTCTTGTCTTACCTTCTGTAGAGATGGAAAACTATTGATCACTGTCCTCTTTATAACTCCCCTTAACATATTAGAAGATTCCTATCAAGTCCCCACTCAGTCTTCTTTTCTCAAGACTAAACATAACCAGTTTTTTAACCTTTTCTCATAGGTCCGGTTTTCTAAACCTTTTATCATTCTTGTTGCTCTCCTCTGGACTGTCTCCAGTTTGTCATCTGTCAAAGTACAGCACCCAGAACTGACACAATACTCCAGCTGAGGCCTCACCAGTGTTTAGTAGCTCAGGTCAATTACCTCCTGCGTCTTATGTACAGTACTCCTGTTAAACACATCCTAGGACCTAGGATGATATTAGCCTTTTTAGCAACTACATCGTTGACACACCATTGACTCATGTTCAATTTGTGATCCACTATAACCTTCAGATTCTTTTCAACAATACTACCACCTAGCCAGTTATTTCCCATTTTGTAGCTGTATTTGATTTTTCTTCCTAAGTGTAGTACTTTGCACTGCTCTTTATTGAATTTCATCTTGCTGATTTCAGACCAATTCTCCAGTTTGTCCAGGTTGTTTTGAATTCTAGGCCTCCTAAATGCTTGTCACCCCTCACAGCAAATTTTATAAGCATATTCTCCACTTCATGACCCAAGTCATTAACGAAAATTTTGGCTAGTATTGGACCCGGGACTGCTGCTGACTGACTGCTGAGGGACCCCACTAGGTACACCCTCCCATTTTGACAGCAAACCATTGATAACTACTCTTTGAGTACCGTCTTTTAACCAGTTGTGCATCCACCTTTTAGTAATTTCATCTAGACTCCATTTCCTTAGTTTGCTCATGAGAATGTCATGTGGAACTGTGTCAAAAGTCTTAATAAAATCAAGATCTATCATGTCTATTGCTTCCCCCTATCCACTAGGCCAGTAACCTGCTAAAGAAAGAAATTAGGTTGGTCTGGCATGATTTGTTCTTCACAAATCCATATTGGCTATTACTTATCACCCTATTATCCTCTAGGTGCTTTCAAATTGATTGTTTAATAATTTGTTCCTGTATCTTTGCAGGTATTGAAGTTAGGCTGACAGGTCTATAATTCCACAGGTCCTCTTTGTTCCCCCTTTTAAAGACAAAGTACTACACATGCCCTTTTCCAGTCCTTTGGGACCTCACCCATCCTCCCTGAGTTCTCAAAGATAATCACTAATGGTTCTGATATTGCTTCAGCTAGTTCTTCAAGTACCCTAGGGTGAGTTTTGTCAGGCCCTGCCAACTTGAATACATCAACTTATCTAAATATTATGTAACCTGTTCCTTCCCTACTCTGGCTTGTGTTCCTTCCTCCTTGTTGTTTATATTAATTGTGTTAAGCATTTAGTCACAGTTTCTCTTTTCAGTGAAGACAAACAAAATTTGCATTCAAAACCACCTCTGTTATTAGCTCTTCTTCCCCACCAAGTAGTTAACAGACACACTTTCCGTCATCTTTCTTTAGCTCCTAATGTAGTTATAGAACCTCTTCTTACTGCCTTTTAACTCATTTGGTGCCTTATTCTCTCTTATTTTGTCCTGGATGCTTGTGCTAGTCTTTTGTACTCCTCCATATTTCCACTTTTTGTAGGATTCTTTTTTGATTTTCAGATCCTTAAAGAACTCCCGCTACAGCTGCATTGGCCTTTACTATTCTTCCTCTCTTTCCTTCACATCTGAATAACTTGCAGATGTGCCCCAAATATTGTCTCCGTGAGAAACTGTCAGCTCTCCTGAACTCCATTATCCCTTAGATTTTCTTCCCATGGGATCCTACCTACAGTGCCACTTTTTGTTAAAGTCGGCTTTTTTTGAAGTCCATTTGTCCTTACTTTGCTGCTCTCATGCCTTCCTCTCTATAGAATCACGAGTCCTGGAACTAACTCCATACAAATCCACCCATCGCGATTTCCAGAGAGAAAAAGGAGAAGTAAAGACTTGTCCGTTGTCACTCTGTAAACTCCATGTCCACATCCCCCCACTCCAAGGAGAGGAGCAGCCAAAGGCACAAGTTTGTGAGTCACTGACGTCTTTTGCTCGTTATTCAACAAAAGCAGCTTGAAGACCCAACACAGAAAGAGCTGGATCCCAAATAACCCTGTTAACAAATATATACCAACATACAAGGCCGACCTACATTCAGCTGGGACCAGGTTCTGGTGGCTTCTAAACCTAGAACACCCTGAGTGTCACTAGAGGGCTCACAAATTATTTAAAGAGACATTAACTGAGTCCTATACTCTGTGGCCAGATTGCCTGTGTGTGACTTTAAGCAAGCCTCTCAGCTGGAAAAAAGGGGATAATGCTAATGCCCCTCACGGGGTGTTGTACTGAATGAACGCATTGTGTTAGGGACCTCTTGCTACTGGAAATGTCATCTGTCCAATGAGACACACAATTAAGCTCCTGACTCTTTGTGGTTATTAAGGATCCCAGGGCACTTTTCATAGGAACAGGGATGTTAGTTCCAGTGTGCTAGCCATATTCCAGCTTGGGTCACATTACATTCGGTCTACCAGTTTTAAATGGATTCTGTGTTTTTTCACTTCTTGTCATGAACTGTTATATTGTGTTGCTGTGCACTGTTAAATATCTGCCATGTTTCACCCCAGAGGCAGCTGCACCTTATCATCATTTATGCTTTGTATTGTGGTAGTACCTGGATGCTCCAATCCAGGATCAGAGCCCGAGTGTGCTAGGCAGTGTGTAAACATCTAACAAAGAGACAATCCATGCCCCCAAAGATCTTACAATCAAAGTAAAGAAATGGAGTAAGCAATCCTTCTGTAGAGTTCTGTTAGAGTTGTTAATTACTTTGAGATGAAATGCACTGACTGTATACATGTAAGATGCTGTTATTCTGATTTCTCTACCACAATTTTTCAAGACTCAAATTGGGGATACATTTTGCTGCTTTGAGGCACAAACTTCTTATAAGATCTGAGCTATCAGAGTTTCCTTTGCCAAATCTAAATCCCTTGCTGCTTCCACATTATTTGCCTGACTCCCCACTGCCTTGTATCGAGTGAAGTCAGTTAGACTGTGCCAAGTGGATGTAAAATGCTACTACTGGGGTGAGTGGAGAATTTGGAGGTGGTGGGTTTTTTTTGCCTGCTTTGCACTCATATAAATGACAGCAGAGATGCAGAGCAGATGGGAATTGGGCCCTCTACTTTTGAGGATAAGCAACAATTCATTCTGTATTTCCTCTTTTCAGAGCTCACAGTTGCTGAGGAGATGACACAACACACTCTTTCTTTTTAACTCCCGCTTCAATTTTTTCTGGTTCTTGGAGAATGTGGAGTGCAGATTTCCCAGGGCTGGTTGTTGGAGTTACGCTATTATAAACAGTAAACAACCAACACAGGCCGTACAAGGGCCACGTGACGTGTAAGCAATTCCCCCATGATCTATTAGAAATATTGTAATTGGGGCAGAAACCATGTTTTTAGTGCCTGCTCTGCCTCTATGCAGCAGTCACTGCTGAGGATTAATGGCTGCTGATGTTGCTGTGCTAGACAATTCTGACTAACCCTACTGAAAATATATAATTCCTTGAATGTAACCTAGGAAAGCAATGCAGTAGGCTGGTCTAGGCCAAATGGGCATTGCTGTAGGCTCCCCCCTCTCCCCCCCCCCCACCATTTTTTTATGTACAGAGATGACACTGAGCAGGGACAGGCTGTATCTGGAAATCTTCGCTCTTTTTTTCCTTTTTGTGGCTAGACACAGCTCCCCAGCCGGGGATTCCTCTGGGATTGTCCAAGGTTCAGAGTATCCTCTAACTAGGATCAGGCTAGAGAAATGGTTTTCAGTCACACTATTAACCACAGCCCCGTAGATCTCTGTCTGATTTAACATCTCAAAGCCGAGACAGGAGAGCACCAAAATCCTGTGTTCCTCTGTCATTAGGGCCCTACCAAATTCACAGCCCTGAAAAATGCGTCACGGACTGTGAGATCTGGTGTCCCACCGTGAGATCTGGTCTTTTGGGTGCTTTTACCCTATACTAGAACAGATTTCATGGGAGAGATCAGCATTTCTCAAATTGGGGGTCCTGACCCAAGAGGGAGTTGCAGGGGGGTCACAAGGTTATTTTAGGGGGGTTACAGTATTGCCACCCTTACGTCTGCGCTGCCTTCAGAGCTGGGTGGCTGGAGAGTGGCGGCTGTTGGCCGGCAGCACTGTGGTGCCCACATAGCAACTGTGAAAAAACAGGACAGGGAGTGGGGGGTAATAGGCGCCTATATAAGAAAAAAATCCCCCCAAATGGGACTGTCCCTTTAAAAACGGGACATCTGGTCACCCTAGGCAGCACCCTGTCAGCAGCAGCTCAGAAGAAAGGAGTGGCAATACCATATCATGCCACCCTTACTTCTGTGCTGCTGCTGGCAGCGGCTCTGCCTTCAGAGCTGGGTGCCTGGCCAGCAGCAGACGCTCTCCAGTTGCCCAGCTCTGAAGGCAGCGCCGCCGCCAACAGCAGCACAGAAGTAAGGGTGGCAGCACTGCAACCCCCCTACAATAACCTTGTGAACTCCCCTCAACTCCTTTTTTTGGGTCAGGACCCCTACAATGACAACACCATGAAATTTCAGATTTAAATAGCTGAAATCATGAAATTTGCAATTTTTCAAATCCTATGACCGTGCAATTGACCAAAATGGACCATGAATTTGGTAGGATCCTACCTATCATTCAATTTTTACCCAGGAAACCTGTTTTCGCCACATCCCCTGTTCCATCACCCACCTCCTGGGTCACCCTCGCCCACAGTTAAGAAACATCTTGAAAAGTCATGAGACCCACCAAAGAGCATTTTAGGGTGTGAAGTCCTTTGGGCAGGGATTGTACAGTGCCAAGTACAGTAGAACCTCAGAGTTATGAACACCAGAGTTACGAACTGAGCAGTCAACCACACACCTCATTTGGAACCGGCAGTCTGTAACCAGGCAGCAGCAGACACAAAAACAACAACAACAAAACAACAAATACAGCACAGTACTGTGTTAAATGTAAACTACTAAAAAAATAAAAGGAAAGCAGCGTTTTTCTTCTGCATAGTAAAGTTTCAAAGCTGTATTACATCAATGTTCAGTTGTAAACATTTGAAAGAACCATAACGTTTTGTTCAGAGTTACGAACCACCTCCATTCCCGAGGTGTTCATAACTCTGAGGTTCTGCTGTACTCTGAAAATGGCAGTAGGGCTTGGTCTACACTAGAAAAGTAGGTCATGAAAAATTCACACCCCTGAGTGACATAGTTAAGCCAACCTAAGTCTCTATGTAGACAGTGCTAGGTTAATGCACGTTTTCTTCCACTGACCTTGCTACCAGCTTTTGGGGAGGTGGATTACCTACCTACACTGATGTGAGGCCCTGTTGTCCATTTGTGAGCACATGCAGCAGCATCATTCCCCAGCAACTGAACGGTTCAGATGATTTCTGACAACCAGAGGGGAGACCGAATACGTCTACCATTTCTCTTCCCTGCATGTGCGTCAGCAGGATAGTGCAAGTAGCAATGGCTGCAAACATTCACCGGCTCTGTGCTCCTACCAGAGACCAGAAAATGAAACTGACTAAAAAACAATTGCAAATAAAAATGACTTTGTAATGGCTTATTCTGCATCTCATCCAAGCCAAGAGCAAAAAGCTGCATTTCAGTTAAACGGTAGCTACTGCATCTGTTCTGCAATTCATCCAAGCTGAGAGTTCTTCAGAAAGCAAACACCCAGAATAAGAAGTGAAGACTGGAGTTGATTTTTTATATATGTTTTCAGATTTAATTATCGAAACTGTGAGACATAACCTAGACAAGACCTTCAGGTTTGTCTACATGGGAAAACTTACTGGCATTACTAGCTCAGTATAATTATACCACTATAACTCCTCATGTGAACACTCTTACTCAGAAGAACAGTGATCTTTTTTGGTTTAGCTGAATTTGCCTTGGAGTGTCAGTGCATTTTTCCATGTTGTTTGCCCACTTGTATTCCAGGTGCACTAATGTTTACTTCTCTTACAAAAGTGTGTGAGGTTTAATTCATTAATTTACATTTGTAAAGTGCTTTGAAATCCTCAGATGAGCAGCACTTTAAGTGTGAAGCATTGTTATTACTTTCAGATACTATGATGCCATGGGCCAAATACAGTTACATGAAGGGTTGCCTTTGCAGTTTATTGTAGTGCAGTCTGATGGAATACATATGTAAGCCCTAATCCTGCAAACCTTTACACACATGAGTAATCCCTTGGGGTAAGATGGGACTACTCCCATGTGTAAAGTTACTCATGCATAGGTATTTACAGCAGGAAGGCTTTGGTTGTTAGCTGCTGCAGACCACTGAAAGATGCAAAGATGCAAAATCTATCAACAACAGCCAACTGATATCCTTTCCCAGTGAAGTGCTCACGCAGGATAATTATTAGCCTTATACAAACGAAGAGGAGGGTTATACTAATCCATCAAAATGCAGGCACCGCAGCAGAGGTCTCTCCATAACTATTGGCAAGTCCGCCGCGCAAGGTGAAGGAGCCGTTCAAAATGTCCCGCTAAAGAAAGGATTCTCACCAGACTGAGCCCATATTATAGCGCTGCGGGGACCCCGTCTCTGGGACTCTTGTTTTTCGAATAGACACAATAACAGAGAGATCCAAAAAAGAAGGAAAACACCAGACTGCCTGTTACTGCGAACAGACGACTGAAGCGCCGCGAGAGGTGGAATTGGAAGATGCTCTCATTACTTGCCCTTTGCCGCCTTTGCTCATCCGCCATCTGTTACCAAATTAGAATCAAACTTCGCCTGGCACTATGAAGTCTCTCTGTCTGACGGTCTGGTCTAAGGATAATGAGTGGATGAAAGGGCCTCTTTTGCTCAGGCTTGTTTGCAGGGAGACCCAGATGAGTACACTTCAGAAACACAAGGCACTCTGTGATGCCCTGTGTGTGTGTGGGGGGGAGGGGAACAGAGTCCCACCCTGACGGTGTTTGCCTGCAGCAGCGGATTAGAAGGGAGCTCGCTGAGACTGGCGAGGGGCTGGAAGGAAGGAACTTCCCAGGGAGGCTGAATGGCCAGTTGCTGGAACCCCATGCCGGTGGCAGTGAGGGATTTCAAAGAGGCAGAGCGGAGAGCCTGGTAGGTGGGAGAGAGAGACATTCCAACTCTCCCCAGTGGGAATCTTGTTGTTGCCATCAGTTTTCGGAGCCTGCATAATTAAGAGTGGCTGATCAAAGTTTCTAAGAGACAGCGCACTTCTCTTTCCTGCTCTGTCACAGCGGCCACTTCCCATTCAGAGGGCGCAGGAGCTAGTCTCCCTTTGTGTGCAAGGCCCTGCTCAAAGACCATGTTTTCCTGGTAATCAGATGTGTTTATTGTTGTGGAAATCTTGCTCTCCCTGAACTGGCTGAGTGGGATCAGCTTCC
This sequence comes from Terrapene triunguis, assembly GCF_002925995.2. Lineage (NCBI taxonomy): Eukaryota > Metazoa > Chordata > Testudines > Emydidae > Terrapene > Terrapene triunguis. The sequence goes on along the minus strand of NW_020664413.1, from coordinate 59,009,305 downwards.
TGGCTTTGTCTGGGTTCAGCTGACTGGAATCCACCGCTCCTTCAGCTGTGTCTCCCCCATACATATCTGGACCCCCACCACCACATTGGCTTTTTGTACCTCTAGTCGAGATTGGGGAACCTAGCATCAGTCTTTCTTGATCAGCAGATGTGCTTTGCTTTAGCACACGCAGGGAGAATTTCACTGGGGATCAAGGCTGGTTGAAAGAAGGTTCATCAGTAACAAGGTCCATATATCACCATCTTCCATGAGAAGGACAAGCCGCAGAGCTCAAGCAGTGTTTAGTATTAGGTGGAGGTGATGTGCTTCTGGAATTGATCCCAGATGAAGGAAAAGGACGAACTCACTCAAAAGTTTGGGGGGAGGGATAAGCATTGGCCTGCTAAACCCAGGGTTGTGAGTTCAATCCTTGAGGAATTGAGAAATACCATGAGTTTGGCTTCTCTCCCCCTCCGCCAGCGCACAGCCTCTCTGTAGGGCCAGTCAGTATTCATAACCTAGTGGCAGGGTGTGAGGTTCTTCCTGCCACCTCTTGCTCTTCTCCCTATGGAGAGTAGGATGTTTGCTGAGTTCCAGTCCTCCTACCCTCTGGGTGAAGGCAGCGACACTTCTCTGATGCCCTAGGGAAGGGCGTGTGTGCGTGAGAACAAGGAAGCAAGGTTTCCCATGGACAGCTACTGGCTCTGATTTTAATAAACACCCTTTCTGCAAACTCTTCCTTGTTTTCCCTTCTCCTATCTGCTGGGATTTAACAGATCACTGGGGTGAGGTTGGGGATGGGTTTTTTGTTGTTGTTCTGGGACAATCTGAGATTACGGTAGTAAACAAGGACCCACTCTACACTGGTAAACTTGCGGAAGTCTCCCACCGTCACCTGGTGCAGCTGCACCAGGGATAGCAATGGTAAGAGCGCTGGCCAGGCTGTTGACATTTTTAATCACTGTGTCAGCTAACATGGTGGGGTAAGAACCCATCACCACAAGTAGCTGTGCACCCTCAGTGCTGCCCCATAGTGGCTCCGCGTGCCAACAGTGTGGGTGAGGGTGGGAGATTGTCAGAAACCTTATACATGCATCACTGTTCAGCCCCAGAAATGTTCACTTATCTGAGCTGGGTCAGCCACAGGCCTACAGCTGCAAGGGTCTGATGCTGCATGGTCTAGTTTCATTTGTTTTCTGGAGTTTTATTTTCCAGCTCATCTTTCCGAAAAAAGAAAAAAAAAAACCCCACAGAACAAGCACATATATTTTCTAGAGATCCCATATCCTGTGAGGAAGAGAAATATCCTGGCTGCACAACACCAGCCTGAAATTTTTGTGGGTGTTTTTTTGTCTTGTTCTTTTCCTGTGTTTACACTCCCACAGTGTAACACTAGTAATCAGACCATGAGGACAAGCTGAAACATCTTCATTTGAGAGCGCTCCGAGAAGGGGTAGATGTGAACAGAGCCCACACCCAGCATGGCCATCAAATAGCACCGTCCTCTCAATACAGTCACAAACGTGCATGACATAAAACACCATGCAAGACTCATGTGCACCACAACAAAGGCACACCCACTTTACATATGCTTGACTCACTCCATACAGACACCCCCAGGATCAGAATCGCCAGCCTGGCAAATGCCGTAGAACCTCAGCCCCTGCCTCCCTCCCCCATCTCTCTGCAAAGCCCACATCCATCCCCGTCAGAGCAGTGTCCTTACGAGTCAGGGATAAACACCCCAGCCAAATACAGCAGGATTTCCCATTCTCTCCCTGCCGCCGGCACAGCGCAGGGCACATTGTTGGCACGAAATGAATACTAACGATTACAGGGCGGCAAAACTGCTACATGACAGAGGTTGGTCTCCTTTAAAGAGATGTGCTTCATTTGTAATAGACGTGGCTCTGTTCTGAGGCAGAAGCCGGGATCCCCGTGGCCTCACACCAAAGGGAGCCTCAGCTCCATTGTTGGCTTTGCCACTGACCAGGCGTGGTGCTGACGGGCTTTCAAAGAGAGTCTCTGACGCTGAGTGCTCCGCCTGAGACACTTTGGGCCTCGTTTTTCAGCAGTGCTGGGTACCCACAATGCTGGGTGAAGTCTGTGGGGGCTCAGCACCTCTGACAATATATTGGCATTAATCTCTCAGCACCACCAATGTCCCGGTCTGTAAAATGGACACGGCATCTCCTTCCTCACAGGGTTGCTCTTAGGCTTAAAAGCCTGATCCCCATTGAGGTGATGGCTGCTGGCTGACACCAGGAACTCTAGAGTTTCTATGGAAGCTGGGAGCTGTACCTGACTCACATCCCTGGGGACCGGGCACGGAGTGGGGACGTCGTGTAACACACTGGCCAGCGAGTCACATAAAGCCCACTGAAGTCAGTGGCAAGACTCCCATTGTCTTCCGTGGGCTTTGGATCAGGGCCTAATTCATCAGTGCTGTAAAGCCACTCAGATCCCAGTACAAAAGGCGCAATGAAAACACAAATCCTTCATTTTCTATTTCGACTTAGCAGGTCTGATTTACAAACACTACCACAGAAGTACAGGAGCGCTGAGAACGAAAGGCGGGTTTATTAACCGAGGAGCTCGGCACCTTGGAAGGCATAGTGCTGGATACTCCATTGCCCTGCATCTTGCGTTGTCATTTATCCCCGTGCCACTGGGTGTAAAATGGTACCAAATCAGAGTGGTGGAATTTCACACCCGCTGCGCATGGACGTCAGTGACAAGAGTTACAAGGGTGTAGACAGTAGTGAACCTGCAAAGCACACAGGTTAATAACTGGCCTGCAGGATCTGGCTCCATGTCAAGCTGTCCATTATTCAGAGGCCTTCCTAATTATATTAATTAAAAATGCAGCACGTCTATCAAGCCAGCCAGCTCAAAGCAGTAACAGATTGGGGGCCCTATTACCCAGCCAAACGCCAGGTCTTCAATGAACAAGAAAATTGCGGCATCACTAGGCTACCATGGATTAATTAAAAAAAAAAAATCACGCCCCCACAGAAATTTACACAAATCCTTTAGCAAAGCCTATGAGTCTGGGATAGAACTAGAGACAAGATCAGGTCTTTCCCCTTGCCAATGTCACCCAGATCTTACTCCAAATCGCAAACCAGAGAGGTTCAAAGATTGGGAGAGCCATGCAGTACACACGGTTGGCCAGCTATTCTCAAAAGAAACTTTTCTAACTAACTTTAACTGGCCCACTCTCCCCGGTACAAGTATGATCAAGTTAGACATTATGTTTTTCGACTTTCTAGAAAACCTGTTTTATACAGAAACCTAACTTAATAGAAGCGATGGCGTTTGGTCAGTTAGGAAACAAAACAATTATAACTAATTTATATCAATCTTTGCAGACAGCTTTTCTAACAAAAAAGTGACCACCTATGACACACTGGATAAACAAATTACCCCAGAGGAATGGGATTTGATCCGGAAAAGAGGACCAGCAACCTCAGTCTGTAGCACAATAAAAGAAAATTTCTTTAAGATACTGTTTAATGGTACCTCACAACTGTCAAGTTGAAAAATATAGAGCGATTGAATGGGTGTAAACGTTGCAAAAATCGTGTGAAAGATTTTATGCATATATGGTGGCCATGTCCAGTCATTCAAGAGTTTGGGGATACAATTTGTAACCAAACATCACAAATTGTTGGATCTTTATTACCAAATGAGCCTTTGGTAATCGTCCTGGGACATCCTAGTGGAAATGGTCACATAAAAGGGAATGAAGAATTCATCTCTCATCGGCTAGTAGCTGCTTGACTTTTGTAGCCTCCCACTGGAAAAAGAAAAATAGCCCAATCATTGAGGAATGGTTCACAGAAAGAGAGGAGGTTGTGGTTATGGAAAAATTAACACACCAATTATTACCCAGCAAAACAGATAGAGGACCGATAAATACTTAGATATTTGGTTACCTTTTATTCAGTACTCACACAAAGTATATTCACCTGCAAGAAAGCCAGCACACCATTTTTTTTGATTAACAACATTTGATCGACATACCTGGTCTGTTAAGTAGGTGCATATAGAAATTTCAGTCGATTTAATAAAATCACTAGAAACAACGTATTATAGGTGTTGCAATGATGCTTACTCTGTAATATGGTGACACCCTGTTAAGCAGAAAGATCCGCTGACTATACTCCTGTGTAATGTCTCTTTGAACAAAAGCTCACTGTTGTAATGATGCTGTTTTGTTTCCGATATTTACATGGGAAGGATTTGTAAACTTGCTAAAACTTCCTAAATAAATAGTTAAAAAAACGCAGCAGGTGACTGACTCCCTCTCCCCTCCCCCATCATCTCGTGTAATCAAAACAGCTGTGATCTCAGCAATTATGGCTTCATCTTCAGATCTAGCAGTGACCCGCAGAGTGAGAGCGCGCAAGCGCACAGCGCCCCAGAAAGAGAGCGCGAAAGTGCACAGCGACCTACAGAACGAGAGAGCGCAAGCTCACAGTGACCCATTCTCTAATATTCTGCACCTTAGATACAAAACAGCAGCTGGATTAGCACTGAGCGGAGTCATGGCGATCTGTGCCTCCATTTAAAGGCCTTTATATGCCCTATCCAGGGCAGTAAGGGAACTGTTCAGCTCCCCCCGCCCCCCGCTGTATAGTAGAGCAGCCTCAGGGTTGCACTGACTATAATAGCCCCACAGGGGCTGCCTGCCAGGTGAGAGTAGCTGGAGTGCACTGCAGTCCATCCTTGCTCTCTTCCTCCTCATCCACGCTGCGCCTGGCAAGAGAGTCAAGCACAGAGCAGCAGCCCTATGCTACCAGGGGAATGTCCCCAAGCAGGGATGGTGGCAAGATATGTTGCCTGTGAGGCCCATTGACATGACTCAAGCAGTGTCCATGAACCACCCCACAAGAGAGAATCAGGCCCTGCTTGTGGAGCATGCGTGTCCCTTACCTCCATTCGGTGCTCAGTGGAAGTGCAGGGGTCCGCACAGCATGGGGAAAGTCTGTTTCATCTTTACCTCTTGCTGCTAAACGCCCCCCCCCCCCCGCCATGCGCTGGGTGTGTAATCACACTCATTTGCACACCACTCGATACCAAATCAGTGCACTAGGCACCATTTTGCCAGATCCCCAGATGTCCATCTTACATCCCTGAACTGGGTTCATTGTGTCGTGAAGAAAATTGCTGGGACAAGCCAATTAGATTTGGGGCCAACAGGCACAAATATGCAGAGACATATTTCCCCTTTTATTTTCAAGCCACCTTTTCAAACCTGCTGTTCTTTCATATGCACAGAAAAACACTGACATACCCAGTCTCTTAAAACACGAGCTTGCTGTTTTTAAAATATAGGCTGCAATTTAGAGCAGTGTTTTGTGGGGTATTTTTGTTTTGTTTTGTTTTTGTTTTACCTTGGATTCAAGGATGTGATGCATGAAAAACTCCAATTTAGCAGAGCCTCTTAGATTAAATCACACGGCGTAGGTAAGGTTTGGCAGACTGGCAGACAGCTCATACTAATAGGACCAAGAATTCAGAGAAGAATGGGGTAGATTTTAATGTAAGTTTACGTTTCTTCTAATGAATTTTAATGGCAGCTTTCACTATGCGTCTATGATTCATATGAGAAAATTAAAATCCTACCTTGAAACTTATATGACAATGCAGTTAACATCTTGCAGTTTCTGGCATTATCTCTGAGAACCTTTCAGTCCCATTTCTATGGCGCATTGTTTTCCTCACAAAACATATTTTAAATATAAAACATTGAATGTTCATTGCTTCTTTATAGCATTTTTATTCATTACCTGCTGGAGGCAAAGGGCATGGGTTTTATATAGAATTCTCAATTGAATGTCTTATTTTGCAGTTTTACTCCACTGTACATGTTTCCCAAGATATTATTTTCTTTCAGATGCAGATGTTCTTCTGGAAAAGTGATGCAAGGCAGTTTCCACTTAGAGCCCGTCTGTGCGAGGTTTTCTGCTGTGAGCGCTGCCAGCATTGGCTTTTTGGGTGGATGGCTTGTCAAGAACCTTTTCAGGCCCATTCAAAAGTTATTTCCCTCTTAAACACTGTGATCACACCATTGTTCCCAGGAGCTGCTTGGGGATATTTAGACAGGTCGGAGATGATGAAGCTTTGTCTCACTTTAAATCATACAGACTCACATGTAAGAGAGAAGGATCTTATGAGAGACCAATCAGCCGCTTGGTTCCAATTTGACCCACAACCAGCTGATACAAGTTATATTCAGCATTGTCTCTGTCTACAGTGACTACTCAATGAGAGTCCATGTTGTGTTAGTTACCACCAATCCTCGAGCATGTGTTCCGACTCAGCATAATTATGTGGTGAAGAGAAGCACTTAGTTTCGATAAGAGGAACTATCCCTCCCAGCCAAATTCCTTTATTACCAATTGCTTAGCGCTAGCTGGTAGCTAGCTTGGCTCTGCCACTCCATTCTATACCCCCTCCACCTCTTAAAGTGGCAATGGTTATTTTGTACTTTAAAAAGGTACCTAACCTGAATGGCTCCAGGGGGCCCTAGGCAACTTCTGAGGCAAACACAAAAATTACCTGGGCAGCGACATCAGATTACCTGGGAGCCCCCAGCTTACTTCTTGGCTGCCCACAAGTAATTTGTGTTTGGATAAATCCATTCTGCCACATTTGCCGTCTCTAGCAACGTTCCCCTTCCCCCAGCACAGTCCAATACATTCTTCCTGCCCCAGAATTCTCTCTTTCGTTATATCACAGCATTGCAAAGGAGCGTAAAGCACATGCAACCTCAACACGAGGCTCTGGAGCTGCTGAGTGTTGGATGAGACAGAAAGGTGAGCTCCTGGCCACTTGTAATCATTCATTATATCAACCCTTGCCAAATTCCAGCTTAGATAATTACACTTTGCTTCCTGAAAGTCTCCCAAGTCTCAGCTGAAGTTGTCCTTCGTACATTGAAGCAGGTTATGCAGTGTTGCACCACACTATTAGCCTGTTGTCACATTCCACCCTGGAGGTGACTGCATTTCAGTGCTGTGTGAGTAGTACACACACACACACACACACACACACACACCCTTTGGGATCCTCTACACTGAAAGGCTTGACAGAAAATAATGTTATTAGTATTAGAATAAAGATCTGTGCTAGGTTTTAGCTGCATGGCTCATTAAAATGGATGGGCCTCACCTGGCTAAAACGCCACATAGCTCTTTATGCAAAGGGCAGCAGTGATTGGAGGACAGACACTCGGTTCGACACCCTGGGAGCACAGTTCCCAGGTGAGGAGACTGCTGCAGTTGGGAAGCCTTGGAAAACAAATAGCCAGGGAAGCAAGAGAACTATTTTGAAATCATGATTACTGAGTTTTCAGCTCTTACTATGCCTTCTAACTATCTCTAGCGAGCTCTCTGGTTATCATTAGCAAAGGAGGAATTAAGACATCAAAACTTTATCTACTAGTCCAGCTTTAGCGAAAGGTCCCTCTTCTTTGGCCGGATCCCTTTCAAACCTGGTGTCTGCATGGATTAGAATTTAATATGTGCTAAAGCTGACTCAGTGTGGCTTGTTGACTGTGTTGGTGTGAAGGGGTTCACTCACCACAGGAGCGTCTCTTTGTGCCCAGGTGTGACAAAGCAGCTCTCTCCCCCTGCTGATGGTCACTCTGGTGCTGCTGTGGTCTCTGTCTCTTCCTGAAACTCGGCCCTCTGGCCAGCTCACAATTTAGTCAGTCACCTCCAGAATAACAGAAAGCCCAACATGAAACAGTCCAATGTCCTCACAAGAGGGTCTTTGGCCCCAAATCCAGGCCCCTGGTCCTCACACACTTACCTCAGGGCTTTCCAATGTCCTTGTTCCCGTCTCCGGACTCATGCCATCTTGCCACGGAGGAAGAGGAACCCAGGCCCTCCCACTATACTGGGTTCAAACCCAGGGACCATATCACCAGCAGCCAAGGTCTGCACACTCCCATTCCTTGCTGCTGTTTCCCCAGGCTCCTTCCTACTCAGCCTTGTCAGTTCCCCTTATTCTGTTCCTCCACAGAACACCTCCCAGGACTCTCGCTCCCTAGCAGTCCAAATTCTGCCCTTCTTTCAGGGCGCACCACCAGGGCCTGCTCCATCTCAGGGGCTGCTTTACACCTTCTCAGCTGTTTGCGAGTTAGGCTAGGATCCCAGGGCTTATTTTCCCCCCTGGGCTTCCTTCTCACCACATCTCTATTCCTGGAGGGTGACTGCAGCACCCGTCCTGCTACAGGCCTCTTCTCTTTTAAGGAGCCTGCTCCTGCCCAGCTGGGCTTCAGGATGATTAAGCCTGACACACTCTCCAGGTGCAGCCAGATAACATAAGTGGCCTCTCTGGCCTGTATTAACCCATTCAGGGCCTGTGTAGGGTGTTTACTCCATCCACATGGAGATACATGACAATCTGCATTTACTTGTACTGAATTTTCTTGAGTGTTGCACAAGTGTTTAATAAACAACAGTCATGACTTTTGATATACCCCATTTTGTAAACCCTCCCTATTTTCAGTCCTTCATTTCCACTGTCTCATTGTCCTCTTTCTCCATTTCCTATGTTTCTTAGAAGCAACACCGAGAACATTATTCATAAAAGTGATACATCTTTAGTGGCTCCCTGGCCTAGTGACTTTCCTCCTAAACACTGAACATCTTTATATTCGGTTTGGAGAATTTAATTATTACATCTGAACAGATGCCAATGTACTATACAAACTATGGCCCTGATGCTTCCATGTGTGCATAACATTGAGCATGTAAGTAGTTTGCCATTGACTTTAATAGGACGACTCTCATACTTCAAGTTAAGCACCTGCATCAGAGTTTCAAGGGTTCTGAAATGTATGTAAAGGAAGCACTGCACCCATCTCATTGAAATGCAACCTCAGCTGGGGTGGAATGGGGTAGCTGTTACATAACACACAGCAACACTACGCTTCAGTTGAGAACAGGAAATGATGAATTCTGCTTTGAATTGAAATGGTGGGGGGAATTTAGGTAGGCCAAATGTAGCTGCCGAAACTGGAATTTGGTCATGGCTGTAACAGAGTTGACCACCTCTTATGCGCCCCCTTTCGAGCCCTGCCTAAGTTTCCCCATCTTCAGGGCCCTTAGGAACTCCACACAGACTTTTTTATGGCTGACATCACCCCTGCCTGGGGCTGGTTGAATTACAGGAACAGTTCAAAAGCAAGACTCAAGGTTCCAAAATATAGGCTGTCTCCACATCTGCAAAGTTCATTCTCTGGAGTCTTCTACCACATCCAGAGCTCTTGTTCTGTCCCAGCCTGCTGTTCACGAAGCCACTCCTAGCCCTTCCTAGCTGGAGCTCAGATTTCTAGGTCTGGCTTCCAGCCTCAAAACCCTTCCTCCAGTCAAGGGTCTCCTACAGGCACCTCCTGCTTGCTGCAACTCTTCTGCAGCCTCTGCCACAGCTTCATCTACAAGGCTCAGGTGCCTTCTCTTAAGCCCAACTGGGCAGCAGGTAATCAGTCACAGGTGCGCTGGAGCCTGTCCCCTCTTAAAGGGGTCAGTCAGCAGGTGACAGAAGCTAATATCTCTGTGAAAAGTGCCATGGGATCAGGACCTTGGTTTTACAACTCATCTGGAACATGGAATGTCCAACAGCAGAGCATCCCATACCACAAAGCTGGAGCACTGATTCAAAGCTGGCTCTGAGGGAATCAAACTTAAGTGTAATGAGTCATTATCACCATTTTCTGCAGCAATGGTGGGTTTTCCTTGAAGTTCTCCCACTAATCCTGACCACGCCAGATCACAACCCAAGAAGATGATGCCTTCAGAAATGCAAAGAAGTGAGAGAATCAATATGCAAATAGATGGTAGTTTGTAGTCTTAAAGCCTTTATTTTAATGCAAAATAAAACAGGTAAAATTTATATAGTTATATATAACAAAAAATGCAAAATCATTTATGGTACCAAAATTTTTTCTCAAATTTGGTGTTGAATCCTCCCCCCCAATGATTTCACTATATTTTTTTATTCAACACACACAACCATAGTCAAGTATCATAAAAAAAGCGAAGAAATAATAGAAAAGTGACTTAGAAACAAAACGTCCTGGTTTATTATATGTTGATAGTAAACGGCGCTCTCCAGACGGTGCACGTAAGGTTAGAATACTCTCACAAACAACTGCAATCGAGACTGCAGGATAGGGCCTCACCCTGGGAGGAGATAAGCAACTTCAATTCAGTGGAAAGGATCAGGCCCCAGAAGAGTAATGGGATTTACGCAGAACTCTCTCTGTCTGAAAAGCAAATCATTGAGGATGCTGATGATGATGATGAGGAGGAAGAGGTAGCACTTTCACTCTGTACAAAAATTAGGCAGCATGTGAAGCTATTTCTAGTTTAGGACGTTTGTGTGAGCTGGTGTTCAGGGCTGCAGGCATTATTTAGGGACAGTGGTTGTTTTTATTCTTGGGTCCCCTCCGTTTTTCACAAAGACATCTTTGCAGGAGTGCCCACAGAGCCTCCTTATAATAGTAGTTATCACAGTGGTAATGGTTCCTCACGGGCCAATGTCAGTGGATCACTAGTGCTCGGTCACTCAGCAAGTCACTGGTTTCTATTTGTCTCTCTAAATCCTTCACTGCCCAACTGCCCCTTTACCAGAATCAGAAACCGATGATGCAACTCAGCCAGCACAGCAGCTTGGGGAGTCAGAGCAGCCCTCCTGGCATGTAAGCAGGTTGCTCTTGTTTAATCTTGACTCATGCCACCGTGCAAATGTACCATGTTCTGGCTCCAGCAGCAACCTGGGCGCTCCTTGCAAACTCAGTTCATGGCAGGAAGGTTTTTGCTGGATTGGCACATTTTTTGATGAAGGAGTGTGAGGCAACTATGTGTCAAGAGCATTTCAGACACGTAACACTCCAAAACATATGGACATATGGGGAAAAGAGCAACCTGTTACTGAACGGCTCTTTTGGATTTTGAAAGTGGTGTATTTTCAACTGTCAGTTGTAGCACCTCGTGAAATTTGCACAGTACATATTTTCCACAATATGGTGCTAAAATCATACATTTTACATTGCACAGAAGCAGACTATATATACAGTAGTTATATATCATGCTTTGCAAATACCGTACCTCTACAAGATATTAAACCAGCAAATGGCAATTTTCTCCTAGACCGGCACCATAGATTAATGAGATGGTCTGTAATACCTTTTGCTCCTGTCCCCCAGCAAGGTCAGACGTTTTCTCCTTCATAGCTTCCAGCAGTGTACGATGTGTCCATATATTATACTAGTATCCACTACTTTTTGTTAAGTCTCGTCTGTGTAACCTGTTGGGTAAGATTAACAACTCGGAAGGTGCTCGTTTGATCTGTCGGCCCAAACCAAGCGGTGCCAGTGCAGTCAATGTGAGCCTCCACAGGAGGTTTCAGGTTACAGAGAGACAATTGAGCAAGCCCTTCAAAGGCCATAAATAACCCAGAAGCTGTTTCCATCCTGTTTTTATTTGGCCCTGGCTCATGAAATACTGTACATGAGTTCTGTAAGCTGTGCTGAGGAGCATTTGAAGGGTTAGTAGGTAATGAATGATAAGGCAGTAGCTTATATTCAGAGCTGTTCTTAATTGTGGTCTGGCTTGATCAAGCCACTGTCACAAACGTATTAGTTTCTTTACAGCTGGATCAAATGTATCTGGGGCTGTATTTCAAAAGAGGAAAGGAAAGTATTTTAATTTGTTTTCACTTCGCTTTAGGTGGACGTTCATGTCACTAGCAGCTACCCTGTGGCTGCCAAATCTTTATTAACCGAGTATACCACCCAGTACAGAAAGCTCGTTCAAAGAAGTACAAGGCTGTGTGTGGCATGTACCCTACACAGTGTTTACAGTGGAATGGGAATGCATCTAGTGGTTGGAAGAGCCCCTTGGAATGCAGCTGTGCAAACCTGTGTGAGACTCAGATACACCATGCGCCAGTCTCTAGAGATCAAATGAATCCTTACCAGTCCTGATAAAGGGATACGCACCAGATGAATGGACCCTGCGTGTGATCTATAACTGGGAGGTGACCTGTGCAATGAATCCTGATGCATTTGCTGCATACCAAAGGGCGTCAGCCAGGCCAGGTCCCAGACCTCTCCCTCAGAGGAGAGGGGCCCAAACGAGCTTCTGTTGCTTCCAAAGGCAGAGCTTGAAGAATTACGGACACTCAGAAGCTACTTAAAATGTGTTCCTAGTTACAGGCTCTGTGGTTCCCTAAGCAATGCTTAGCATGACAAATCATTGAGCAAAGCATCCAAGCATCTGACGCCCGGTTAGACTGCGCAGCAAATGTCTGTGGAGTTGGGAAGTCGCATGGCTGGGAGGCACATTTCAAACTGCCTCAGAGCATCATTTACCTCCTTAAGGCCAGAGCAGCCCTGAGCTAATGTCTGCAGAGAGCTGGGGGAAAGAAGCTAGGTCCTTCTCCTACCTTCTCCCCCTCCCGCCCCACTTGCCCTTCCCCTTGTTTTCTCTTTCTCCATCAACCTCAGCGTCTCTCCTCTCCTCGCCTAATTGTTTTAAAAAACCTTAATTGTTTAAACCATTCTCATTCCTTTTCTCTTTGCCCCCAACGTTTCTAAAGCAATCTCTCCTCTGTTATCCTCATTCTCTTCTCCATCCCCTGTTGCTTTTAAAAGCCTAACGCCTCCCCCCCACCCCCCTTTTCCAGTTGCTGTGTGGAGCACTGCCAGGCGAATTGGCATTGTTTGGCACTTCGCACAGTATCGGCACTGCCAGAGCCTGAGCTTCCTTGCAATGATCAGCAGCGGGCCCTGCATTAAGAGGTGACAATTCGAACGGTGGGAGCCATGCATAGTGACAGCAGAAGAATAGGATAGAAGCTTACAACTGCAGGCTCAGAATTCATTAACTGATATGCCAGCAGACACCTTTGTGCAAACCTGACTAGAGTGGGGGCAAGTACAGGCTCTGCCCTCCCTGATCCATCTGAATACTTGATGGAGTAACAACTTTAATAGCACTTACTGTACGTCACACCTCGGGCCAGATCCTCAGCAGGTATAAATAGGATTAGCTCCACTGAAGTCAAGGAAGCTACACTCATTGAAAGCTGCTGCGCACCTGGCCCCTAGGCCTTACATTTAAGAGCTGTGCACTGCATAATCTACGTACACCTGGGAACAGACAGACAGACATTTTTCAGATGGTTGCCTCATCCCCTAATGATCCTGTAGGACAGTTCTATGAATACTCTCTAAACTGCCCAAGTACGGCTGAGGAAGTTTAGTTCATTTTAGCCCCACTGTGTTATTTGCAATATGAAAAGAGGATAAGCTTGATGCAGAACTACCAAAAATGCGGGCTCCCAGATGCATGCTCCAGCAAACAAGCATAAAGAGGAAGATACAGGCAAGATTAAAAACCAATGACTACGGCATTCTCAAAATAAAAAACTGCTGGTCCGAGTGGGAGTGAGACAGCAGGGAAGTCATTGGTAAAGTCACCACTGCACACGGCACTAGATTACACAAGACTCTCTGACCCTGAGAAGAGCAGCACTGCCCTGAACACAGTGTCAGGTCACCAGAAGGCTTCTGTGATATAATACTCCTGTGGTGTGGATCCAAAATGGACTCTGGTGGTATCACCACTGGTCTTGTACAGAGGGCGCGCTGTGTATGTGTGTGTGTGTGTGTGTGTGTGTGTAGCCAGATGTGGTAAATAGCCCTGAGCTGTACTAACAGTTACACTTACTTTTCAGCCATCACTTTCTATTTTTAACTGGTGTTAAAAACATTTGACTGTCTGGCAACGCACGTACCTAAAAGACACAGTCTCTTAATTTGATATGGCCCAAGGTTCCTATGAAAACGAACCTATCCTGAGGCAGGTTCAGTAAGAACGATTCCAGTTAAGGTGCCATTCCTACATGCTGTTAAGCTTGCTAGGACCAACTGTAAAAAAGGGAATGTCAGGAATTCTCCATCCCAGCCCATGTTGACAAAGTCCAGTTTCAGGCTATACAGCTGCAGTCATGGGATTCTTCTGCCTGGAATCCTGATGTCTATATTGGTATTGATCCGGGCTGCTCCCACGCTGTCCTGTTCGGCCCATTTCATTATAAGCTGGCACTCTGTGCGGTTGGGGAGGTGAAGGTGGGACATCCTGGCGGAGGGGTCCCTTGTGCTGGGTGGTTAGTTGTTGGCCTGGGTAATACTGGGGATACCGCAATTCTGCTGCCCTCATGTCTTGTGCACGAGAGTAGTTTCCTTTAGAGGGGTGGACAGCAGGCTGCCCTCCTTGGTAGTATGGAAGATCTCGCTCTTTGTATATCACTCGGGGCCCTGTTAAATACTCCACTGGTTCTACTGGGCCACACCTGGGAAGGAAGAAAATACATCTAGATAAATAAAGCAGTATTCCAAGCCAGCAACACACTGTCGTTCAAGTTCTACATTGAATGTGGGACAGGAAATGCCACCTCAGCAGTAACTTGACCTGATGAGTCAAAACAGAACTTGAGAGTAAAAAAACCCTCCCAGCTACATGATGCAGTATTTCTAATTCACAGGATACTGGGCGCAAGGGTCCTGCGCCCATCACAGCCCACTGACAAAGGAAGAGCCCTGCAGCTCACAAAGCCAGCCTCCTTTGATCCATTTGCCATAATGGAAACAAAGATCCTTCAAACAATGTGTGTTTGACTGTGTCTTATCTAGCCTGAGGATAAACAGATGAGTTTGGGCTACAGCTTTGCAAATCCCATAAGCCGTATGTGCACAAATAATCACACCTCCCAGCCCTGGCCCACTTTTTTCTTCTAACATGTCAGACCGTAAAACTCTCAAAACACCATAGTTGGAAATCTTGGAACTCCTGGAAGAAACAACAGGGATGTTAGGATACAGTATCTGTGTTTAATGGGCTAGCCACCAGTGAGGTTTCAAAACCCCCCTGTGAGCTGGAGAGCCTGATGTTAAGTCTGCTCTGTAACTTGTCTGCATCCATAAGGGTTTGGCAAGCTCTGGTGCATGTGAAAAGCAACATGTGAACATGTAATCCCAGAGGATGTGCTATAAAGTCCCCTCTGTACCTTTCTGTGTCTTAAATGCCATGATTTACACTAATGAGGGATTGATATTTCTCCCTAGAATAGTTTAACATGTGATACTTCTAAATGGCAAAAATAATTGTTCTGCATAGATATGTCACTGCAGCATCCACAACAGTTCAGCACAATTAGGAGTTTTACCGTTGTGACTGCAAATGTCCTTATACTTCACTAGGGCAAAACCTCTCATTGACTTCAGTGGAATTTTTTGCCCGAGGACAAGCTGAAGGAACTGCAGGATTTTGACCCAAAGAGAAGACTGAAAATGTAAATTAGACACACCTGCCCTAGGGGCACAGGACTACACTCATCAGCTGTTGTTGAAATACATTTTTGTGGATTTATTAAAAAAAAAATCTCTATTGTAAAAGATATCAGGTGTCCAATTTGCTGATGACTTTCACTTCCTCCACAAAACTCTCTCTTTTGTTCACACAGGGATTTTATAAGCATGCTTCTCATTTCTTAACCCGGGCTCCCCTCCCAGATGCCATCGAAAATTGTTTTGCATGAAGTGAAACACAACATGTGGTTTTCTGCTGCACTCGTTTAAGCCCATGGGGTAAATCACAGACATAGGCAATGAACAAACATTATCTGCCTTGAAATGAACCTACAACATTCCCCCTGGAATCGCTTAGTGCAAATGTTTCCTGTTTAAAATGGAAAGAGAGAAAGGAAGAATTCCAGGCCTTGGACTTTTAGGACCCTACAGTCCCCAGAGATGTTTTGCTTTAAAAACAGAACATTATAAAAGACAGGCCCTCCTGTTTTGTTCATGAGACAGTCCAGGCAAAGTGCTAAAGGGGTTGAAACCACTCTCTGAGATACTAAAAGGACTCTTAACCCACATGTGTTCAGACAACTGGTATCTCTACTCTCACACATAGGCCTTGCAACGAAGTCTAACTTCCACAGCAAGCCAAAGGCTTGCACCATGTATTTCTATCAGAGGTGGTCGGAATGATGACAAGACTGGTGGACGAGCCATCCACACCATATCTTGCAACTGGAAGCTTGTGTTTATGTGCAAGAGAAATTAAAAGTGGAAGCAGTTGTGTGTCAAGGAATAAAACAAAGGAAACAAAAGTTAGTGTGTCATACTTGGCATTAGTTTCTTTTTTCAAGACTTGAGAGACGTGCAATGATTAAAAGGATATTTGTCAAGATAATGGTCATATGTTTTAATGTAATTTTTCGTAGCTGTTATCATTAGACAGAATTTTTGCTAATCGTGTTTTAAAAAAATCAAAATAATGCAAACGTGCTTAGGACAGATGCAAAACCCAGTGGGAATCTGGGCAGCTTTGAATTGGGCCCTTAATGGAAAGCTGAACTTATGATTTTAAAGTATTTCAAATGTAATTGGTGGGAAACAGATTCTGTTAAAGCTGCAATTAGAGTTGCTCTTGGAACAAGCTGCTGTGCATCACCAGTTGCACCCTCAACAGGCCTTCACTCTTCAAGGGTCTGGATGTGGCAAAGAAGGAGCATTAAGTATCCACACAGCGTGGAGGAAGGGTAGGAGGCTGTAGAGCATAGGCGCTGACTTCCTCTGTTTCCGGGGGGGGGAGGCCTCTACCCCCACTCCACCCCTTCCCCCAAGCCCCTGCCTCGTTCCACCTCGCCCCCACTCCTCCTCCCCCCCCAGTGCCTCCTGCACCCTGCTGAATAGCTGATGAAGGTGGGCAGGAGGTACTGGGAAGGAGGGGTTCGAGCTGATTGGCAGGGCTGCTGGTGGGTGCTCTGGCTCCGGAGCACCCACGGAGTCGGCGCCTATAGGGAATGGCGTCTTTTCAGGAGAGTTGAGTGTGCTGGGGATGTGGAACCCTTCAGAGTAACATTTGGGAAGGAAGAAACCAGGTTCCACCGTAAAAGTATTGGGATCAGGTATGATGGCCAATTTTACCCATGCAGAGCGTTCCCTCTCCAGGCCCCTCTTCACCTCTTCTGGGGGTGGAGTACAAATGGCTCAGCTATACCTATGGGGTCGGGATTGGCAGCTGGAGGGTGGTCAGGCTGGGGAAGGAGTGGGTAGAGCCGGGCATGGTTCCACTTCACACAGAGGCTTCGGAAAAGTCGGCGTGTTAATACTTCTGCAGCTTCCGCCACCCTTCGGATACAAAGCCACGAACACTTCAAGGGAGTCTCTGTGGGCAGGGAAGGCTGAGGGAGCCCTGGCAATTCTGCTCCGCTGGCGACCTCTGAGGAGAACCAGCTGAGGGAAACTCAACAAAGGGTCCTTGTGGATGTGTCAGCCCCCCTTGCCCAGCTCACTTCCCCAGGGTATTTCTGAAAGGAGGGGAGGGGAATACCCAGGCCATTGTTCCTATTTATAATAAGCGCTGGATGTTGAAACTGAACTATTCCCTGATGATTCATTCTAGATCATCTCATGATCCCTACTGGCCTTAAGCTCTATGTTTCTATTACTCTCTCCCCTCCCCTGCCTCATGCTTGTTGGTTTATTATGGGTGATTTCCTCCCAAATCCAGGCCTGTTGGCATTAGTGATTTTAAAAGGGAGTCAGAGAGTGGTTCGAAGCACTTTTTGAAGCCCCCAGTCCCCACGTCACATTAACCAGCAGCTGAGAATTTGTAAGACGAAGAAAAGGAAAGAATAGCTGGCGCTTGACCAACCCCGAACGTCCCTTTTATTATTTTTTTTTAAGTGGACAGAAAGTCAGTATTTTTAAGGCAACCTGCAGCATCAGAAATGCCGTCACCAGGAAAAGCTGCACTCACACGAATAAAGGGAGATTTGGGGGCAATTTCTAATAATGGTGATTCCAGAGAGCGAATGCATTGCCACTTTGAAGCACCTCAATTTTCATCTGACCTTATACAGTCTGCTTGTGTATGTTATTACTTTTCTTTAAAAAAAAAAACAAAAAACAAAACCCATAAGCCAAACCAAACACCTTTTCAATTGCAGCCCCTTGGACACGGTGTTCATTTCTGAGTAGAAGCAAAACAACTCTGCATTTTCTCTCGGCAGAGGCCCTAATGAAATTCTTTCCCCCTCCTGCTCTGTTTTTGTTAGCTCCTGGTGGGTTCAGAGTTCAGAAGGCTGGCTCACACCTTCCCAGTGACCCACAGCTTGTGGGTCAGACCAACAACTAGAAGTGGAAAATCACTGACCCATGGGACCCATCCAAACCCCACAAATTGGGTCAAGCAGGTCCAGCCACTCCAAAGGGCCTGATTAGGAGCGTGCCCTTTAAGAGGACACGCTGAGCATGAACTGCTCTGACCGTCAGCTGTTTGCTTTCTGGTCAGTTGTTTGACCTAGGGGGCCAGTGGGCTTAATGGCTGGCTGCAGATGGGGAACTTACACAACAGCACGGGAAGGAGCTGATCTTGTAGCTCAGCCTTTTACTGACTGGCTCACTTGTGCCTTTTCCCAGTGCAGGAGTTGGGAGCAGAAGATGCAGGACCAGCTACGTTAACATACTTCTTGTTAAGGAAGTTGTGGAAAGAGAGAAGGCAGGAGCACTGACTTCAAGGAAGGAATCAAAGCCATTAGAGCTGCATGAAAACTCTCTCCCCAAATAGTGACCTGATGTAGGCAAAGTGCCTTTCAAAAGCCTGTGTATTGAATTGTGATGATGGGAAATACGATTCCCCACCCCCACAGAGAAGGACTGGCACAGATAGAAGTAATGCAAACTTCCCCACACTTCCTGCCAACTTGTTTCCACCTTAACCTACTGGTTCGGAGCTGTGCTGGTTGATCTTCGAAACACTGATCAGTTAGGAACTCTGATCCATTTCTGTAATTAGGAGCCCAATATAACCCTTGTTTTAAAGGTGACCTGCAAAGGATGATTAAAATATTGTGCTTGTGCCCTTTTTTACTTCTTGCTGATGGATAAAGAAGGCCTGAACATTTTTTCTTTTCCTGCCTGTTTTTACCTTAGAAATATCAAGAATGTCCAGTCTGATATTCCCTGGTTTTGCTACGAATCTCAGAGAGCTTTCAGGGTTGTTTACAATGTAACTGAAAGGAGCAGACTCTTTAAGGAAGATCTTCCTCTTTCCAATTAGTGACTGATGTTAAATGGGTGTCAATAAAAAACGGACTACAAATTGTTTCTGCTCTCACTTGCGCAACTTCTGCTCTCTTGGGTCTTGTGATGTTCCCATTTCAGTAATTCTCCAGTTATCAGAGAAAAGAATTTCTCCTACTCCGAGGGGAAGTACTTGTTGAAATACACCCCAAGAAGTCACATACTTTGTAGCTAATGGAAACCCATACTTGGCTGCAGCCTCTTTTGCATCCTCTTCCATGACTGTTTAGTCTATGCAAGACTTTAGAGAGATCCTGGGTGATGGCATGAGGCAACAAAGGCGGTGATTGGAGGGCCAAAGAGAACAGAGTCCTGTCTGTGTCCCAGGATGTCAGCAAAGCATTCTCTATATATGCATTACAATGGAGTGCTGCCTGTTCTGTGATAAGGGCCCTAACTTCATATAAAGAAGAAGATAAAAACCAAGAACAGATCTAGGAATTAAATGAGGCAAACAAACAATCTTACAACAAACATACAAAGTGTTTCTTCTGAGAGCGGACCTTATAAAATAGTTTCTGACTTATATTTTTAAAAATCCTGGCTCAATGGCTATGTAGGCTTGCTCTCTGATATTTAAAGTCACGGCACATAATAGAGAAAGCAGTGCTGGCTCTAGGCAGTAGCACCAAAAACTTCAGCAGCTTAATATTCAGTGTGCAATACCTAAAAAGTCAACGCAGGTTTTTAAAAAAGTCACTGCATGGTTCTGAGTTTCATTAAAGTCTCTCATTTGCAGGCTGGTTACTCCTAAAACAAATTTTCTGTGCCATTTCAAACCAACATTTATCAATTACGATCATGTTTTTTGCATTTAAAAAGCTGAATGAAACCAAATTTTGTATCCTATGACAAGGAGGAAACTGCAGCACAAGGCATTGCTCTGTTGCTGCTGTCAGTGAGAGATGGTTGTACCTCTCAGCAGAAGGCAGATGTCTAGCAATGTCATATACTAACCTCAAACACACCACCCACAATTATTTATGGGCTGAGCTGGTGGAGGTGCTTTCTCCTCCTGTTCTTTTATCAACAATGCACAAGTAAAAAATCAGATAATGTAAACTAATACAATCCTAGTGTCTCATGTAGCACATGCCATGCAGAGAGAGCTGTTTTTAGTTGGAGGACTGTTGTTTGGAATTCCTTCAGTGTCAGGTTTCCAGTTACCAGACCCCTCATCCCCGGTGAAGGCACGAATGCGGTTGGACAGGATTAGCAGAACACTTTGCAATGTATATTACATAGCTTTGATTTCTATAGGATTTGCAGACCCATAAAAATAACGATCATTTCATGACCTATATTACTGGGGGGGAAAATGGAAAAACATCTACTTTTGCTACTTGTGTTTGCTTTGGATTGCAAGGAGGAGAGGTCCCTCACAGTTTGCTGGG
Source organism: Terrapene triunguis (assembly GCF_002925995.2). Classification (NCBI taxonomy): domain Eukaryota; kingdom Metazoa; phylum Chordata; order Testudines; family Emydidae; genus Terrapene; species Terrapene triunguis. The sequence goes on along the minus strand of NW_020664413.1, from coordinate 58,988,755 downwards.
AATTCAAGCAGGGATAAATTACAGACACGAAGCAGATACCTAGGGCCTGATTCTCCGTTCACAGCAGTTTTACACTGTTGAAACTCCTCTAACTTCAACAGTTACCCCGACTGATCCTAGTGTAAGAGCTTGTCTGCACAGTTTTTGTGCTGCTATAACAAAAGAGTTAAAGTTTTGAATATAGTTTAGAAACCAGTATAAAGTAGGAAATTCCCAAATATGTGTGCAGTTAGACCATATAAGGGTGCTCATATTGGTATAGTTCAGGGGTTGGCAATCTTTCAGAAGTGGCGTGCCGAGTCTTCATTTATTCACTCTAATTTAAGGCTTCACGTGCCAGTAATACATTGTAATGTTTTTAGAAGGTCTCTTTCTATAAGTCTATAATATATAACTAAACGATTGTTGTCTGTAAAGTAAATAAGGTTTTTAAAACGTTTAAGAAGCTTCATTTAAAATTAAATTAAAATGCAGAGCCCCCCAGACCGGTGGCCAGGACCCGGGCAGTGTGAGTGCCACTGAAAATCAGCTCGCGTGCCGCCTTTGGCACGCATGCCATAGGTTGCCTACCCCTGGTTATAGCAGGACAAAAACTGTGTGTAGACCAGCCTTAAGTGACTGGAAAATCAAGCCTTTTCTATTTGAAAGCATATCATGGATAGCCGCTAGCCAATAAAAAGTATTGGAGATGACTGGAACTCAGCAAATGCTAGTCAGAGATCTTATGAAAACATAGCTTCTGTTTGCAGGGCACATTTTAAGAGGTTCAGAAAGCGATGCATGTTTATGGGCACTGGAAGGGAAACTTGATGGCAGAAGAACATGAGGCAGAAAAATAAAGTCTTGGATGGACAATGTGGTATCCTGGGTGGATTAAAAGGACTATTCATCCATAAAGATACTAGCAGAGGATCATACAGAATGGACTGCCATGGTTGCAAACTTTCTGTAATGAAGACGCCACAGAAGCAGCAGCATAGGGGCTCATTTTGAGAGGTGCTGGGCACCTGAACTTATTAGGAGTTGAAGATATTTATCAGGTGCTCAGTGCCTCTCAAAATTGGGACCAAAACAGGGAATTTAGCTACTGATGACAACTCTCCACATAGGCCAAAAGAGGTACAGAAAGAATTAAAAAAATGCAATTTAGTAACCTGAAAGAATGTTTTAAACGTCTACCGTGTGATGACAATAACACATGATGTGAGGCTTTCCTTAGGGAGCTTAATGATTCCTTTTGTACATATGAGCACCACCACAACGGCAACTGTACTGAGCCTCTTCTAGAAAATAGGAATGAACTGTGCTCTAGTGTGGCCAACATCAGAATTTAGGGAGGGATTTTCACAAAACACTCAGCACTGGCTAAATTCTGCTCCTATTGAAAGTAAGTGTGAAACTCCAATTGATTTCAGTGGAAGGAATTAGGTAAACTTTTGAAAATCCCACCCTCCGTGCAAAAGCCACCCCCCCGACCCCTCCCGCCAATGCAAAAAACCCTGCCTACAAATATCAGGAGCCATGATAATTAAGTAATTAGGTTAAAAACCTAAAAAACTCCAAGCACAGTGGTTTCTATTTTATAAGTACCTGATACAGATACAAGACAACTGCTCTGGTAATCTTCCCTAGGTCGCTCCCTCTCATTTTGTTCATATGCTCTCAAGCGTGGTACATCTCCTCTGGTGGGGTATATGGGATAAAGAATTGCCCGTTGAGCAAGACATTTCTATTCTGTGATCTTTTCAAGCTTACAGGGGTCTTAAATAGATCGGTAACTTAAGTGGTGAGTCGTTACCACATATGTCATTTTGAATGTTACTCATTATTCGGTACTGCATAATGCCTTGTGAGTCATTAACCTCTTGGTATAAGCAACCCAGTCTCAATACTAGGCAGTCATGTCTCTTGCACTGGGAACCTCCATGTGCTATCATGTGAAAGGCCTGGATTAGATTTTCAGGTCCCCTTGGCCTTTTGTTTCCTAGATCAGCAAGTGCTGAAAGTTCACTATAGAGATGAAAGTTCTCAGCCTTTTGTAAGACTGTCCTGCATCACACTGCAATAACTTCTCTAACCAATCAAGGGAGTTATGCACTAATGGGAATCCTATCCAACTTGTCTTGACTATTGTAACATGGGGGTCTTATGACCTGTGGGCAGGTGTGAACCAAGGGGAGATTTTGTGCCTGGGGAGGGCTAGGGGGGGGGGGAGAAGGGGGAATCAAGTTACATTCTGAGTATAGAAAAATCTATTAAATCCATTTTTATGTGAGGAATCTTGTATTTTCAAACCTTAAACAAACGAAGCCTATGTAAGAGGGTTATTTTCAGTATTATCAGCTCAATACACTAAAAGTCACTCAATATTTAGAAGAAAAAAAGCTCACACATCTGAAGCCGGCAAAAGAAAAGAAAGCTCAGGACCCCGCTGAATACTACATTTAGATTTAGACTCATACCCAAGGATGACAAATACTGAACAGGTGCAACATTGCCACTACTGTGAGCCATGTTACACCGAAGTCTCTCTGGATGATGTCATTTGTATTACATGAGCCCCTAGAGGCTTCCAGTTATAACTGGGACCCCATTGTACTAGGCACTGTAAGAGAGAGTCACTGCCCCCAAAAGATTACTGTCTAACTAGACAAACCAGACAAAGGGTAACGGGGAAAGAGAAGCAGAGAGGGGTTAAGGTGACTTGACCAAGGTCACCCAGCAAGTCAGTGGAAGAACCAAGACTAGAACACAGGTTAGTCCAGTGTCCTACTCAGTACTGCTGCTTTTCTGGGTGCTGCCAAGGTAGAAATTAAAGGTCCCACGGTGTTTTAAAAAATGTAATCCCAGTGCCCCATCCAAAATTTCTTCTCTTAAAAAAAGCTCACAGGTTGTGTGTAATGTCCAGGGCCACATGAGAGCTATTGCTGAACATCTAATAGTTCCTCCTTTTGCCTGTACACTCGCTGAACTACAAGCGTCCAACTAATTTTGCACAGTGCTTTGAAAGACACTAAAACCAAATTCCATTCCATTCGTCACATGAAATGAATTTAAAGCACAGTGATTATTCAGCTGTGTTGTTAAAATGATTTTCAACAAATAATAGAAGTCATTAAAAGAGTCTTTCGAAGTAATAACAACCCAAGCTGAGGTTTTCACTATTCAGCACTGGGATCTGAACATACTGTCTGATCTTCAGCAGGCTAGTAAAAACCTGTAAGAATGGGTTATTAATGTTATTACCAAGCTTTTATTTTTTAAAAAAATCATTCTTCATCTAAATTAAAGCATTCCTAGCAGTTTTCCCCCCATTGCCATGATGGAGCACGGCTGTCAGCTCTACCTCCCATGGTACAAACTGGGTGGTAAAATCATGCTTCAATACATAAAGGAGATATACAGTTGGAATTAATGGTAGCTGGTTATTTTCCCCTTCATTTCTTTTTGTTTCTGGATTCAGTTAAACTCACTGAGACGTCCTGTTTTGTTTTTTCTTCCTTGCAGTAAAACCAAAGCTAAAAGTCCTAAGGAAGCTGACAGTTGCTTTTGCATAAAAGCTTTTGTTGTCTTTCTTTAGATGCTATTTCAACCTGCATTGTCTCCAAGCCTCTGATTTATTGATTTGTTCCTAAACAACTCAAAGAAACTGTAAATTCATCCTGTATTCCCTATTCGTATTTTGTTTGAATCTAGACATTTACATATGCTGGTAGACCAGGGGTTCTCAATCTTCCTTATGCCGTGACCCCCTTCTGACAACAAAAATTTCTACACAACCCCAGAAGGGAGGACCAAAGCTTGAGCCCACCCAAGCGCCACCGCCATGAGTGGGGTGGCCAAATCTGAAGCCCAAGCGCTTCAGCTCCAGGCAGGGAGCCTGTAACCTGAGCCCCGCCACCAGGGCTGAAGCCCTAGGGCAGGGGTCGGCAACCTGTGGCACGCGGGCTGGTTTTTAGTGGCACACTGCTGCAAGCCGGGGTCCCGGCCGCCGGCCCTGCTCAGCCCACTGCCGACCTGGATTACGGAACCCCAGACCAGTAGCGGGATGAGCTGCTCAGCCCACTGCTGGTCTGGGGTTCCGGCCGCCAGCCCGTTGCCAACCAGGGTCCCAGTCGCTGGCCCCGCTCAGCCCGCTGCTGGCCTGGATGGACGGAACCCAGCAGCGGGCTGAGCGGACCGGCAGCTGGGACCCTGGCTGGCAGGGGCGGAAGGAACCCCAGACCAGCAACGGGCTGAGCGGCTCAGCCCGCGGCCGGTCTGGGGTTCCGTCTGCTGTCCGTGCTGCCGGTCTGGAACGTGAAACCTTTTACTGGCATGCAAAACCTTAAATTAATGAAGACTTGGCACACCACTTCTCAAAGGTTGCTGACCCCTGCCCTAGGGCTTCAGCCCTGGGCAGTGGGGCTCAGGCGTCAGCTTCAGCCCCGGACCCCAGCAAGTCTAACGCCAGCCCTGGTGACCCCATTATAACAGGGTAGCAACTTTGGGGTCCTGACCCACAGTTTGAGAACTGCTGGCGTAGACTATAGATTTCTCAACATACCGCGCTCCATTAATACTCCACTAACCACCCCCTCTTCAGCTAGTCAGGAAACATCAGCTGCAATAATTTATATAATATAAATCTAAAGGTTTATAATAGGATAAGTGGCTGAACATATAATTTTACAGCTGCAGTTAAGGCACTTACAAAGTGTGTAAAGCTCCATGTTTGTGAAGGCAAATCAGGTAATTATACCTGACAACTACTCAATTTGCAGCCACAAGCAAGGTTACAAATGTTGTGGGGCTCCTCAAGTTTGGCCCTAAATAACAGGGGCCAAATCCTGGAATCCGTGCACACCTGTGAACTGGGAATCTCCCAGGCTGAGGGGACAGGAATCCTCTACACAGTGCATAGAGTAGCTGTAGTGTTGCCTACAGGCTACTACAACAACATTACGGCTGCAATAACCCTTGGAGCTGGGGTACATTTGAGCTGTGTTTATGCTGGTTTATTCTTAAAATCTCCCACTGTTACACTAGCGTAAGCGCAGCTGCATCTGGGGAACAACTGTAGATTGGACATACTCTAGCTAAAGGTTTGACACTGCCTACAGAATTACCTTTTTTTACATTGCTGCCCATCACCGTAGTATCTGAGCATCTTCCATGTAAAGTCAATAGCAAAGTCTGCAGTGGACTTCAGGGAGTCTCTGCCATTTGTCCCTTTTCTGGCTCAAAACTGAGGAGCAGGGCATGGGGTTTTTACCACCATTTTGCCTAATTCAGATCAGACGAGGTGAAGCCCTCTTTTTACACTAGAGACAGTGCAGTACGCAAGATGATTTAAAGAAAAAATGACAGTGTAAACACCACCACCTTCTGTGGAAGGGAAATGGTCCATAGATCTGCCTAGTCATGGATCCAAGCTCTTCCACATCTCAACCCTTCCCCACGCCTCTAGGGAAACAGGAAGCCTCCACAGAGCAGAGCTCTGAAGATCACTGAAGATGTAGAGTACCTGAGCAGTCTCCCCAGTCCAGCCCCATTCCTTTCCACAGCACAACTGCAGTTGAGGAAGAGCCACCATATGGCCGCAGGCATTGTAAAAAGTTAGCTAAAAGTAAATGTGTAATACTGGCAGGATTCAGAACTATAAGGCTGTAATCCTGTTGTAGTGATAGATGGCTACTGAGAGGTTAACCCATGGCTCTGTGGAATGAGTGTTTGTGCCCCATCTCTGTCTCTTGCGTGCATTTTATAAATACTGTATGTAATTAACTGTTATCAGGTTGTTAAGCAGTGTGAACTTACCATTCAATTGTTTTACTTATTTACAAAGTCCTTGCTATTCTCCAAAATGGCAGCCTGGGATGGTCTGCTTATTTGATTAGATTAAGAAGGTTTCATGAACCTAATTCTAGTAGCAGGAAGCATATTGTACTGAAAAGTGAGAAACAACTGTGAATCCATTTAATTCTTCAAATGCCACCTCAACACCTACAGTGTGTGTGTGTGTGTGTGTGTGTGTGTGTGTGTGAGAGAGAGAGAGAGAGAGAAACATCAATGCAATGTTAAGTTGAGACATTAACTGCACAAAATTCAGGAAATTCAAGATATAGTTCCCACAAGCAACTGTAACTCAGCCCTTTGTGCATATGTAGTATTTTTATTACTATACATGGCATTAACTTTAATGCTTTTAGATATATATGAGCAATGTGGCCTGTTCACAGATGTGGAAACCATAATTGCTGACTTTTATGTGCTTAAAAATCTCCACATTAACATTGTGAAAGTATTTTTTTCATTTTGTTGCATTTTATTTCCTTGTTTAAAAGAGTAAAATGCACATAAACAATTTAGTGCATATTCCTAGGTATTAGGCTGCGTGCGGGGGGGAGGGGGAAGAGAGGGATTTCCACAGGGGGTGTGTGTGTAGGGGAACTGCAGAGGGCCATGTCCACATGGTGCAATAGCCAGTGAGTATGTGTAGGAGTGAATGCACTGGTCCCAGACACATCCTCCAGTCCTTGCCCGCCTTGGATAGCCTCACAGATCTATATTTCATGTATAAGATGTGCACCCCGTGAGCCACTGCATAAGGGAACCTCCATGCCAAGAGGAGTGGTAGGATTTACCCAGAAGTGAGGGAAATAGAAGAAACAGTACCTCCTTAGTGGAACCTGTTGAGAATCTGGAAGATATTTCAGAGTGGTTTAAAGAAGGAATCTCTCAATTTGGCCAACTACTATGTAAAGAATTAAATTCTAACACTGAAACAAATATTTTACATAATGAATCAATCAAAGAATTATCCTTGCTCCAGTATATTTAAATCAAGAAAATCATCACTGACAATAAAGACCTATTAAAATAGCTCATTGAAAGCCACAGTTCCCCAGGCTGCTGATTCACTAATGAATAACAAAGGTCACTTCGATACAACACAGTGCAATGTATTTTTAGACCATATAGTGCAATGTATCTTTGTGCAGGATGTTTGTAAAAAGAATCAGGATGCTTCCCAGAGGGAGGTAGAACAGAAAGAATGCTTTACCATGGCTGAATACAAGAGGCAGGAAGGACAACAATGCAATGAAATGAGAAACATGGTGGCATAAATTAATTGCGGTTTCGTCCAAAGACTTCAATACATTTTGGATTAGGCCTTTTTAAAGGGAAATTACATTAAGAATAGAAGAACAAAATAAATTCACAAAATATCTGTATCCAGGGAGTCCCCAGCAAGTACTGTAGTTAAGGCTCAAAATCAACAACCTAATGGAGAAAGTGAACCCCCCAAAGTACTAGGTTTGGATTGCTAAGAAAACCCATTGTACATATTGAAAAGTTCTGTTAGATTATTTTCTTCTAAGAAAAGAAAGACTGGAGTAAAATGATTTTCATACTTTCAAATAAATTTTCATTGTCCAGAGAGAACTCTGAATTCTGCATGCAATCAGGAAGGAACAGGATCTTAATTACATTCTGTGGGTGTTGTATCTAATTAGGAACACAGGTATCAGACCAGTGGGCTATCTATTTCAATATGTTGTCTCTGACAGTGGCCAGAATCAGACCTTTCTGAGAAAGTTTCACAAAATTCCATTGTGGACAATTATGGCATAACCCACCAAATAAGGAAGCGTCTTCCCAACCTCATCAGTTAGTTGTTGGCTTATGCCTCAAAGCATAAAGAAAATATTTTTAAAAATCCAAACAATTGTAAAAAATGAAGCCATAGGTTCTAGAACACAATTCTGCAGTAAGAGGTGGATCCAAAGCTGCAGAATAACAGAACACTTGGTGCAGAGCCTGTGCTATTGGAAGTTATCAAACCTAGTTTTAAAGATTTTCAATGCAAGATCTTGAGATGAGCCAAGATAAAATTAAGATCCTGAATTGAGCATCCATCCCCAAAGTTCAAAGGTCTGAGTTTTGGGAATTGGCAAAGCCCATCATAGAAATAAGTGCCAGTTGTGATGTTTACACCCAGGTCTGTACTTTTCCAAAGTTCAGGACTGTTCCGATCTGCAGTTTTGGCTCACACCCATCTACAGCAGCCTTCAACTACCTGAAGGGGGGTTCCAAAGGGGATGGAGCTCGGCTATTCTCAGTGGTGGCAGATGACAGAACAAGAAGCAATGGTCTCAAATTGCAGTGAGGGAGGTCTAGGTTGGATATTAGGAAACACTATTTCACTAGGAGGGTGGTGAAGCACTGGAATGGAGGTGGTGGAATCTCCATCCTTAGAGGTTTTTAAGGCCCGGCTTGACAAAGCCCTGGCTGGGATGATCTAGTTGGTGTTGGTCCTGCTTTGAGCATGGGATTGGACTAGAATGACCTCCTGAGGTCTCTTCCAACCCTAATCTTCTATGATTCTATAGTACAAACATAGTAAGTGCTATTTCCAGTAGAAAAGTTTAAATGTTTGATGGTCCCTTTTTTTTTTTTTGAAATAAGCGAAGGATGAACATGTGGAGCATTCCACATAATACGAAACACTTGATAAACGCTTAAAAAGAATCCTCTCCCTGTTTTCTACATGGGAATAGGACAAGACAGCGTTACTTTTCTAAGGATGCAAAATGGTTCTCTGTGTACCGAAGAAGTCGTCCTTTAAACTTTTAACACTTCTGGTGCAAGCTGATGCAACTCAAAATGAAATGTCTAAGAAGAAAAGATCAGGGTTAAGGGTTTTTTATTGATTCTCCCCCTCCTACCTCCACACTGGGATTAAAGTGATTTCCATTGTGACCCAACACTAGATGTAATTATAATTTCCATTTATATTTGTAGACTGTGTACAAAGAAGTGTAATAACGGACAGTCGAACATTTTCCATTGTCCATTAAAAAAGAAGAAACATTTCTGATGAAATCTCTGTAAGACCAAGGAACCACTGGAGTAATCTCTCACTAACAGAGCTTTCCTTAGATGTTCGATAACAAAGGAGAAGGGAGAGCAGCCAGCTTGTCACACAAAAGAATTACGTTAAAATGACATTAGGGTTGATACTCGCTCCAATAATATCAAAGAAATTCTGTGTTAAGAGTGCTAACAAGTGGCTGAGAAAAACAGTCGTAGAATTCAGCAAATAATTTGTTTCATTGTTGTTTACAATGTTAAGTGGAAAATACTGCATTAATGCAATGTTAAGGAGGCACAGTTCAAATTGCAAAAAAACTAGGAGATGCAAAAGCTAAGTTTCAGCAGGTAACATTGATTCAGCCACGTTGCACCTCCTGTGTGTTTTATAGTCCGCACATAGGCCCTCCTTTTTTCAGTTTTTATTTTAACATTTCCTGGGAATTTATCAGTGTTTCTTACAAAAATTAAAACATGGTAAAAAAAAAAAAGTGCAAAAAATTAACATCACATTTTACTGTGTTAATATTGGAGGATGGGGGATAGAAAAAAAAACAAAGAAAAAAAAATAGGAGTATTGAAAGTAAAAGAAGTTCAATACTGTGGTTTATTTCATGAACTGTACATACACATATGCATGTGTACACGTCTTCCTCTACGTTGCCTTACTTTAACAGACAGCCTCACATTTGCACTTAGACTAACTTATTATTAACATGAACACATCTACCTAATGTAATGTCTTGGATTTTCTTAACAAAATTAGTATTTTCATGTATTTGAGTGTTCCAAATTTTGGGTGAAAATCAATAAAAAGCAAATAATAGCATTGTAGAACCCAGGAATTTTTCAGTAAAAATTAATAAAAACTGAAAATGAAGGGCCTTAGCATGCATTTAGGCTGGGATTTTCAAAGGAGCCTAAGAGAAGTAGGCACCCAATTCCTACCAAATATCAAAGTTAAGCACATGCTTAATTACTTTGCTGGGCCTAAAAATCCTAGTTGTTAGCCCTAGCTCAATTCCAATTGGGTAATTACATTCTACCTACTCAAAATTCCCTGTAGTTTCAATTGGATAAGCTCCACTGTTCTTCACTTTCTGCCACAAACTATTGGGTAGCATTAGTATGTATTGTTAAACAACTTTCACATTTCACTCCATAGGTGGCTGCATTATAGCCACAGGTAAAGTGATCCCTGGATACAATTTTCAGAAATGCCTTAGTAACATAAGTGATGATGGAGAGGCAAGGGTGTTAAGCAATATCTTTTATTGGATCAACTTCTATTGATGAAAGAGACAAGCTTTCGAGCTTACACAGAGCTCTTCTTCAGGTCTTGTTTCTCTAATATCCTGGACCAACATGGCTACAACAATACTGCAAAGAAGCGATGCTGAACATTTTATTCTCTTTACATGTAGTTGTAAAGTGTGTTGACTGTTTTGGAATTGTTAGATGAAAGGCACTATGTAAATGTCAATTTTTCTTACATTAGAACATTCTGGTGTTAATTTTCTACAGTTTTATTTTGGTTTTGCGCTGTATCTGCAGTATGAATTATTACTTGCTGTTGGTTGTACAGCATAAGAGTACATTTGCTCCTGATTGGCTGTGGTTTTTTTTTTTTTTTTTTAACTGAGACTCATACAGTCCTGTAAACGTGCACACACCATTCTGTTTGTATATATTGCTTCTCTGTTTTTCAATAAATGGAGTCAAAATTCATAATGAAAATGCCAAATCCGTCTCAACGAAAGGGTGAAATACTGTCATATGAACACAGTGTGCTGGTACCTTGATCCATGTAAAAAGTCATTCGCATGGATTTTCAGCTGTGAAATCCCGCTGAGATTGTTTTTGCTTGCCAGATTTTGTTGCATCCTACAGTAGATTGCACGGCAAAATACCTTTTTTGACCTCAACAACAAAGGCTATTTTTCTTCTTGAAAGGAAAAAAGCTTCTACTATTAAATATGTGAGGACCTCCCACTGACTCAAGGCCCACTGTTAACATGGGGGCTTTTTACACAGGCTTGCTACCGCTAGTTCTTCTCTCTTCCACCATGCATGGCTGCCAATTTCCAAAGCTCGGTCTGACAGAATCTAAGACACATTTCATATTCTCTTTGTCGAATTACATCTGAAGTGGAACAAAAATGGTAGGTAATTCACTTTCTATAAAGCGTAACGCCCGCCTTCTCTCACTTCCTATGGCTGTTATGTAGTGGACATGTTTCCATGTTCTGCTTTGTTTTTTCAGCTGTCGCAAGAGTATGGGATATCAATTACTTCGTGCACAGAGGATGCTGACCAGAGGAACAGCTCCTAGCTCACGTTACTTCTCACCTCTCTATCAATTGCTGTAACATTTAAATTGATGCCTATTTGAGTCTTCTCGAAGCAGAGCTCTCTCTCCCTTTTTCCATTAAATGGCTCATCAGAGTGGATTAACCCTTTTTAAAGTAATATTTTCCACAATGGGATACTTCCTGCTCAGCTTTTAACACACCAAAAAGGAGCAGTATGCTAGCAAAGTGAGGCCCACATTAATACAGATTAAAGTCAGTAGCAAGTATGAATTTTGTTAACACCTACTTAATCAGATACAGTTGTATTTTAAACTTTGCTCTGTGGCACAAAGATTTTAAGTGCAACAAGATACTAACACGGCTTAGAGACACAGCTAAGCTTTTAATATCTTTACTGTTTCCAGAGTTATTTAAAACTCCAGTCTAATGGTATATGTATTATATATACTCACATGCACACATGTATAAAGTTTGTATTGGCATGGCCACATTACTTATTAACATTACTTGTGGTGAAGCCAGAAGTGCGTTATGCAAATCCTCCCAAATTCGGGTGAATAAAACCTTTGTGCCATTTTACACCATCTTGAATTTTGTTTATGCTACAAAGAAAACCTACAGTAGAACATTTTGTACAGGCATCAAATGATATAAGAATTAATCCATATATATATATATAGGATTGGTAATGTTCAGACCAGCAACAGTATTGGAGGTTAAGGTTAACATTAAGATCCCATATCTCTTGACAACTTGGGGCTAGTAACACCTGTTGTGTCCCATTATGCCATTAGAAAAATTTAAGTCCCTGCTTACCTGTAATGTGCAACATTCATTTCTAGCCCTGGAAAATTTTTGATTGTTTCTTGAGTTGTTTATATATATATATATATATATATATATATATATATAAACAATCAACATTACCAATCCTATATAGGAGCTTCGACCACAATAATTTTCCAGTCCAGGTTTTACTTGATTCATATTTGGGGAGAAGATAGATAGAATGCTGTGGAAGGTTCTTTTGTTTAAAAAACCAAAATAGTTGCTATGTTAAAGGTTGGAATGCTAGGAGCAGTCCTGGGTCGGTGGGCAGAGTACAGATAAGAAAATCAAATGTGTAAATTCTGTGTATTACACAGCTCCAGAGTTTAATCACATTATTATGGAATTTACCGTGCGGTTGAAGAAATGAAGGAATTTATTCATGAGTTCCATGATTGCATTTAGGTCTGACCCAACACCTGCTGAAGTCAATGGGAATATTTCCAGTGATTTCAACTGCCGTTAATTCATGCCCATATTGACTTGAATGTCACTTCTTGCTATTATTCAATGTGTGACAGTATCAGGTCCTTAGAAAATACCACACTTAGATACTATGCTGATGGGTGCAATAAAAGAACCTTGGATGGATAAATGGAAGAAGAGAAAGATGGATGAAAAATGAAATTTAGAAAACTGTCTTGACATATTTTTAGTAGGCCGATATCTAAACTGTTCAGAGAAATACATCCCTCACTCATGCAATGGAAGCAGTCTGGCTGCCACCTGTATGAGCTGTGTGGTAACAGCTGCTTTTACTCTTAACTTCTTCAGTGATCTCTCTCAATCCCAAATTAGGTACCTTTTAATCACTAATATTGTGAAACTCTCTCCACACAAGGTGGCCATGGTTTCACTGAGAACACTAGTGACCACTGACTTCATTTTTGTTAAGAAGTCTGGCCCTACTGCTTCTATATGGCTCGGTTTATCCCTCCTGGCATTCCATTTTATTTTGCTTTCTTAGTGTGTGGTATCATTTGTGCTTGTAGTATGTGTGCTGCATATTTGCTAATGAACCAGAACTATATTTCAGTCGCTGAGGTTTACATGGCCTGTAAATTTCGTAAGCTGTCCAATTAAGATGGCCCACAAAAAACTTACCTTTCTATTTTCTTATCATATTTTCTTCTTTCCTGTTCCATAATAGCATAGTTGCTAAGGGCGCTTTATATGTTTGTTATGAGAGCCAGCATCTTGATACTATGACAGCATAACTCTCTGATAACACCTTATTTACTATAATTAAACTACCACATCTGTCCTGTAAAGATTGGATAAAGGCGAGGTGACAGGCGGAGGTTATAAAAACCAACAGCAGCCTGCCTTACTAGTGGACACCAACAGTACAATGGTTGAACAGCTATTTGTTTATTGGAGTCTAGCTGAAACTTGATAGAAGGGGTAAGACATTCATGGATTATGCTGTTAGAAGCTTGCTGAAGAATATTGATGGAGCAAACTACAAAATTGGACCTACTACGTTCTGTGTGTCAGAGCTATGTATTGATGGATTCTTTCCTTCCTCCTTTGCTGGCGGTATCTATTGGGTATTACTGCCACTTTTCACTGGTGAAGGCCTGTCTCTCAACCTTACCTCCAGGTCTATTTATCTAGAGAAAGTGAATCTCAAGAGCTTGGGCTGGAAGAGTTGTCTCTTCCTCAACTTATTTTAAGTGAACCTCAAGGAAAAACAAAGTGCCATTTCTTCACTTTAAAAATCCAAGGTCTACACTTTTTCAGATTTCATTTATAATACATCTTAAGCAGCTATGTTTTCACCCTATGTATACAGATCTTCTATTTATAAACCTGCCAGTTGAGTTTCCCGATCTGTTGGTCTCCTGGGCGATTTCAACATCAATGTTGATAATGCAGAGGATACATTTGCATTTCGTAGCACATCTCATTCCCCAGGTTTCACTCAGCATGTCACTCTGTTGATGTATTCTGTGGGACATACTCTTTGTTTTTTAATTTGAGCTTACTCTTTTTAATTTGCATTCACTTATCTTTTTTCCACAGATCCTTCATCTCAACCCAAAACGTTTTTACTGACACTTATTTCTTTCATTAATGTTTTGTTGCTGAAAATTTGTTTTGTTCTTGTACTCATTGGAGGGCTGGCTAATAGTGCTTCTTTTTCTGTTAATGAGGCCATGTCTCCATAATTTCACTATGTGTAATATAATATTAACTCAAATGCTTCTCCCTGGAGACAGCCTTTTTTCTAGATCTCTAGTTTTTTTTAAAGCAGAATTTAGTACCCTTATATTTAGTAGGAGGCCCTTATGCCTCGACATACATTAAATTCTCTACAAGACTCATGCTTTTTGTACACGTGACACTTTAAAGAATATTTATTTATCCCAACTAATATCTACTTACAACCTAGGCCAGCTGTTTAGTTTCAAAAAATTAATTGACTTTTAAACCATTCCATATTGCATCAACTGGCTCTTCGCTATGAGGAGTTGAGAGGCTTTATTAGAAAAACTGACAAAACCCACCTCTGTCAGCCCCCCTGTCCACCTCCAAACTATTCTTCTGGGAGATCTGTTTTTTAGTTTTTGTTTTTTTGTAAGAAATATCCCTGCTGCTGTAGATATTTTCTTTGCTAAATTTTCTTTAGTTACTCCCATGGAAATTGCAGAGGTGGCCTGACAGCTGCACTTCGTGACTTGATGTCTTGACCCTTGACCTTCTTGACTTCTTAAAGAATGCCTTTCAGTAGTAAAGACCTAATTTGGCTTAGATAGGAAGCATCTTGTTAATTTCAACTAATGTTCCACTCTATTTTTAAGGAAGCTGAAATTACTCCTAAAAACAAACCGTCTTCACTTTCAAATTCTACGATAAGATTTTTGTAACTATGATCCTGTTTACAATCTTTAACCCTCCTTTTAGACAAGAGTTTTGGAGAAGTCATGTCTGCTTAGATGCAAGCCCATTTTGTGAGATATGTTTAAAATAAACACCAACCTTCCCACTTCGCTGCCTGCTTTTCTATGCCTGATTTGAAGACACTCATTATTTAAGATAATAAATGCACTTGTTTATGATCTCTACGCACTTTTTGGGGATTGGATTTTGACTCTGTGTTTCAAAATAAGACTGAAGCTATCAGTGTGATACTGGGTCACGATTTCACCATAAAATGCTGCATGTACCAATATACAGAAATGAGAGAATCTCCACGTTTCTGCTTTGAATGGTTGACATGTATGGAACGATCATTGGTATGAGAAATTCCATTCAGGATTTAGACTCTGTCCTCCTCGAAGCATAATGACTTTCTTGATAGCTCTGGCTTTTAGGCAGTTTTTGTAGTAATCAGTTTTATTACCTGGCAGTGGTAAGTACAGTAAGTTAGGTAGTTAGACTCCACTGTGATTTTGGATTTAAGCTAATCTTTAAATGAGCACATCAGCTCAGTTCCCAAGCTAGAGCTCTATCAGGGAGGAACAATCTTTTTTTTTTTCTCTGCGTGTATTTCATCTTGGCTGTTTTATTGCAACTTTTTTCCTGGAGGTCCTTGAGTAGACCAATATTCCCATTAAAACTGATTCAAAACGCACCTGTCAGGACTTTAAAACCAACTAAAACCCTACACATATTTCACTTATAATGAGATCATTGCATGGGAAGATATCAGATTTTAAGATTTTGCTGTATTTTCAATAAAAGGGCCACATTTTGTAATTGCCATGAACCACTAATCATTGGGTACTTTTTTTACCAAAGGCAGATTGGCATTTTAAATCTAAAATTAAGTGTTATTTTTGTAAACTCACATTTAATTAGCACAGTTAAGTATCCTTTCCTTGACTTTGAAAGCATTTTAATTCTTACAAGAAGTTCCATCATCATCATAATCTTTTTTTTCCCCTTTTGTATTGTAAAACCGCTATTTGATGTGGCAGAAAACAAAAGTAACAGAGAAGGAGCTAGGCAGAGTGGAGATCAGACAAGTATCACATAGGATGACTTCATGAGACCACCACATAGAATACAATGAATAGAAGCTCCCTGATTGAGAAACAATGGTTGACAGTGTGCCAAGATGAGGACAGGAGAGAGAAGTATGCAGAATGAGAGGGGCGTATGGAGCAAAACATTTGAGCACAGTCAAGAAACTCAGCACAACAATGATTCCCACAGCAATAAGCAATAGGAGGCAGATGGGAGAGTGACAATAAAAAAGAAAAACATTGAGAGCTCGGAGAATTATATAAGACATGAGGGAGATCTGGACTTTCCTAAGCATCAACCTAGCTATGAAAGAACCCCCTTTGGGGAGCAAATGGGGAAGTACATACAAACATTACAGTCAGGAAACTGACACATAGCTGGTACCAACTCAGGAGGATTCAAGGCTCCAGATACTGAAGAACCATCATTTTAGATCTTTTCAGTATCAAAAGATTTATTTCTCCCCTAAGGAAGTTTACACTGGAGTAGAGGGGCCAGCAGAGTTTTTCCTGCATCACTCAACCCTTATGCTGGACTGCAGCTGGAGTGATCACATGGTGGTGCCTTATTCCCCACTGTTTTGCACACAAGAAAGGGGCCAGAGAATCAAGTTTTACATGGTTCCAGTAGCTAGATTGCACAAGTGGCATGGAGGAGCTGCAGCCCCACATCCTGGCCCCAACTGAGAATAGTGGACTTGACCTTCTCAAACTGATCTCCCTGCATGATTGTACATATACATCCCACACTTTTGCCCAGTTATACCATTATTAGGTCCCAGTGCACACTACAAACTTTAACCAGGTGATGGACAATCATGTTGTAACCAGTCCTCTGACGTGGATGTTTCTGTAGTGTAGGTAGCCCCTAGGAGTGAGGTGGAGTCAGAGATGTCATTCAGACAGGCACGAGACACAATAGAGAGAGGTGCTTGGGACTGCATTTTCCATCTGGGAAAACTGATGGAAAGGAGGGAGTTTAATCCTCCACTGTCCATGAACTTCATTGATTTTTCAAGATTTGTCATGTATGGAAGTAGAAGGCAAGATTTGAGGCAAGTTAACCAGTTTAGATATGTGTGTGACCACATAATCTGTGTGACAATCAACAGTTTACAGTGCAGTGACTTAAGGACAAGAATGGATATCAAAATACATTAGTATGATATCACTAAGATAGATACAGGACAGAGTGGTCAGTGATGGAGTGGAGGAGGAAGGGATACAGATTAATTGTTGCTTATCCCAAGATGAGAAAGTTGCCTACCTCTCTACAGAATTTTGCAGGAAAAAAAATAAATGCAGCTAAATCGGAGTTGTTTCAACCTCAAGGTGAACATTTCGAATTCTATGATGACTGTAACAGGGAAGTATATTCTACTGAACATCAAAAGTTGACGGATTAGCTTTGTACAAATGCGTAAGATATACTCAGTAACGCAGCCTTCATGAAGGAACAGACCTTTGATAATTCTCAAGATCTGTCTGGACTTGGATTAATAAATTATTTCATTGCTGATAAAAGTTTGGCAAGAACGACACATTTATAAACATACAACATATGGGTCATTCTGTGCACTCTTTGTCCCAGGTTATTGCTACTAAAGTTGTAGTGGCGCCAATGATCAGTACTGGCATTACTTGGAATACATATCTGTTGAATGTAATATCATTGCCATCCTCTTGCATGTGCTAAAAACAATGCTGCAGTAAGCAAATGGAAATTCCAAGGCAGTGTATAATGCAGATATTAATTGAAGAGACAAACAAAGGAAAACAGAAGGGCAGATAAGTTTTAAGCACTAGGAAAGGTGTCAGAAGATAACTAGGTAGAACATCACAGGAATATCATAGGACAGAGTGATTATTTTTTGGTTAGCTGTGTACCAAAGGAGAGCAGTTTAAATGGGACAGACAATACAAATCAAACACAGAATGCACTGGATGAGCCAGATGGCGGTTCTATCCAAGAAGGGAGCCATTTTTAATTGGCAGGTGACATTTTTACTGAAGCAGGTTAATACTGATGCAGATTTCAAAAAAGAATTTTAAGGAATTATTCACATGGAAAGAGGGTCGTTGCCTTGTACAGTGGGAGTGAGAGGCATTTCCAGAAGATGAAGGCAGCATGGAAGAGCAGATGAGATGAGAGTTGAAGGTTATGAAGGGCCAGGCGAGGTGGGGAGTTATTTGCAGTGCACAAGGGAAAAGCAATGGAGCTGTAAAATGAGAGCAGACTTGTAGGCAAAAGCAGACTTCACAATCTTGAAATGATGGCAACTAGCGTGAACTTGATGAGGAAGCCAGTAGAGCTTGGTGAGGAACCTGCGCCTCCTATTTGTCTCTTTGAGAGCCTCCTTTATGAGGGCAGCTGTTATGGAAACTCTTCTTTTGCCCAGAATGGTGGGAAATGGCTTTTGCCTACATGACTGTCAATGCTGCCTCACAAACTGTCCGGCAGGGAAGGCTCCAGCCCCTTTGACAATGCTGTCTTCATGCCTTTAGTGAGAAACGTAAGCAGCTCAGCCTCTTTAATTTATCCAAGAGAAGGTTAAGAGATGAGGTGATCACAGAGTACAAGCACCTACTTGAGCAGAGATTTCTGACAGTAGGCAGCTCTTTAATCTAGCCAAAAAAGGCACAACAAGATCCAATGAATGGAAGCTGAAGCTAGATAAATTCAGACTAGAAACAAGGCACAATTTTTTAATCCTGAGGGTGAATAACCTGTGGAACAATTTATCTAGAGAACTGGTGGATTCTCCATCAGTGAAGTCTTAAAATCAAGACTAGATATCTTTGTAGAAGACATTCCATAGCTTAGGGATGGCCAAACTTACTGACCCTCTAAGCTTCATACGACAATCTTCAGAAGTTTGAGAGCTGGGGCACATCTGCTGGGACTTGGGGCTTCAGCCCCACAAGGGATGCCTGCTGGGGCTCGGGGCTTCAGCCCCACTTCTGCTGAAGCCATGAGGCCCGGCTGGTGCGCTCTGGGGCTCAAGCCCCAAGGCCCGCCTCCCCACTGGACAGAAGTCCCTACCCTACACCACCCCGCTGCAAGGCAGAGGTCCTGAGCTCCCCCCCAAGTGTGGTGGGTGGAGAATGGGGTGGGTGACATAGGGGGTTCAGCGAGCCGCACGTTAACAGTAAAGAGCTGCATGTGGCTCGTGAGCCACAGTTTGGCTACCCATGCATAGCTCAAACAGAAGTTATGATCTTGATGCAGAAACTACTGGGTAAGGTTCTAGGGGCCTGTGTTATTAAGCAGGTCAGACTAGGTGATCACAATGGTCCTGTCTGGCCTTGGAATCTATGATACCCCTTTTATTTACTGACCTAGGAAGTGCAAGTTGCAGAGTGGATCCTGAACATGAGTCTCCTGACAATGGCAAGGCATTGTGCTGCCACTTCTTTAATTAATACATTAATAGATTTCCCATCTTTATGGTACATATTATATCGAACTTAAACACTCTTGTGAATGTAAAGTGCCATTCTGCTCAGCCCTCTTCTCCTTGGCCATGGAAATGATCGATACAATCTGAATTCATTTTTTAGTCTTTACAGTTATTTTTTAATGCTCTTTTTGCCACAAACACTTGTTCTTGGATCATATGAGGTACTGAAACCTTGACTTTTTTTGGCATCAGCACTTCTTACTAGCAAGGGGACTGAGATTTGTGGTATATATCACAGCATCACCAATCCCTGGGCCTGTCTTAGTGACTGTCAGCCCAGTTACTAGTCAGAGCCTACTATCGAAGCCATTAGGAGAAAGGAATAACTCTTCGTGCTTAGGACATAATATTTCCCCAATTGGGGCTGCCATGAGCAAAATTATAGCTTACATTATGACAGACTGCAATGAAATTGAAGTGCAAAAAAAAAAACCTGTGAGCAATAAACCAGCTTCAAGTTCATATTTGTCCACTGGTTTAACCAAATGTGAAAGAGAGAGAGGTGGGTTACTGAAGACAAACGAACAAAAATATTTTTCTAGCTCCTCATATTATAGCCATGCTCCTATTTCCCAAATAGTACCCCGAGGAGCCTAAGAATCAAGCCCTTTTCCTTCTAAGAGGGAGGATTTAACATTGCTTAATAATACCATTCAGCACTACTCAGCCTTAGCCCTGGAGCATCGCATAACTACTGAGTGCCAAGAACTGTATCTTTCTTGCAAAGCTTTATGTTCTGCCTTTACCATTTTGCTTCCCTTCAGGAGATGATATAGCACAGTGCCGTATGAGACGGGGACCTGTCACTAGCCTGCCATAGTAACACACCAATAACTCAGTAGATAACATTTGCCTCTCTCTAGATGTTTTCAAATAAAGCCCATAATCTGATACTAGCTTCGATAAAAACTTGACCACATAACTCAGTTGGCTACTGATTAAGCTAGTCACATATTAAAGCTTCCTTTAAGGCTGTTGTCTACCTTTTTTTTTTTTTTTAAACAGACAGAAGTATTTCAACTTTTAATTAAAAAATAACCTTACATAGAACAGATCCTGCTCCCATCACAGCCAGCAGGGTTTTGTCACTGAGCTCAATAGGAGCAGGATTACCTCCATATATTTTAAATTCTTTGCTTCTTTTGTTGAAAAGGCAAGCACACGTACAGAACCGCGTTTTCTCTAATTCTGCTATAAAATAGAGGTCATGAGCCAGTGAAGCTACATTGATTTACACCAGCTAAGAATCTGATCCATTGTGCTTTGGTTAAACCTCTCAGCACCCACAGGGAAGGGAGATGAAAACGTAAGGCCATAGGGCAAAGTGCCACGGGTGTTTTAAAGCTGGGATTTGAACTTTAATGAAAGATATAGCAGGAGAGCTTGGGTATGCTACCAGTGACAATCATGCCTTCTTTGTAGGTAGCCTCGCACACCTTCAGAGTTGAACGGGTGCCCTGGGAATGTACGACATATTTTTCAAAATAATGTGATGGTAACCCTAGTTCTCGCTTGCCCATTTCAGAGGGATGCCAAAGCTCTCCTATTCATTCGTTCATTCCAATCTCTCATGCCCTCCAACATGGCTCCTGCTTGTTGCCAGGTAGCAGTAACAGTTTTATTGCATGGGCATCTAATTATTCCAGCTATTGTGCTGATTTTTTTCCCAAGAGAAATCAGCCACAGCCCAAGCCCGGATGCTTTCCTTTCTGTTGCAGAAGTGTTCTCCCTTCCTCCCTGGGACTTTTGAAGCTTGGCGAATTTAGGTAAGTCCCACGTGCTGGTGACAGAGACTTACTTTTATAAAACTGTGTAAGATTAGAAATGTGCTTAATTTGTTAGGAAATGGTCTCTGCAACCCGATTCCACCACCCCTGTCTAGTCCTAAAAGCCAGTTGCTTACATTAGATTACAGCTTTTTGCATTGATTGGCTGATAAAAGGAAGGTGAGAAGGATTTTGATAATTTACCGTTAGATCAGACTACCCACATTTTTTTTACAAATTTCCCACAATGTTCAAGATGCTCAGTTTGATCATACTTCCCATGACGAGCTTTGGGAAAACGCTAGCCTACTGCAGACCAGTCAGGCTGCAGTCAGTGATGGGCAGCAGAGCGAGATCTCTAATGGAGAATGTGAACAGCATAGACTAAAATGCCAGCAGTGTGTGGACGACATTCAGCTATACACCACATCCAGAGCAGACGGAAACAGCACCATCCCACAGGTGCCCAATGGCTTGACTGAGTTCAACAACTGGATGAAGAACAGGTGAATAAAGCTGAGCCCCGGAAAGAAGGAGGCGATACCGATGGGGAGAGGGAAGTACATTGAAGAACATGTCATCTTGATAAGGACATCTATCTA
Organism: Terrapene triunguis; assembly: GCF_002925995.2. Classification (NCBI taxonomy): domain Eukaryota; kingdom Metazoa; phylum Chordata; order Testudines; family Emydidae; genus Terrapene; species Terrapene triunguis. The sequence continues at coordinate 58,966,959 of NW_020664413.1, read as the reverse complement.
TCTTAAGGTTTTGTACTGCTGCCCATTCCTCATAGTATCCAAGTGCTTTCCATGTAAAATAGATTATTAACGATCTGAAGGCAGATTTCCAGAGTTCTCGTCCTTGGTTTTCACCTGGATTCCTCTATACTTCCAGATATTCAAATGGCCAGCTCTGCAAAAAAATCTGCATTTCCATTAGTGGCTGCCAGGAAGACTGCAGCCTCTTCCGCTGGATTCAGACTTTGCCCCGGTGACCCACTCATTTATGATCTCTGGGCTTGATTACTATGGTGGTTTCAGAGAAGTAAACTTACAAGAGCTCTTTAGAATTGGTTCAGAACACAGCAGCCCGTCTGCTGAACAACACACGCAGTCGACAGCACATCACTCCAGTGCTCTGCTCTCTCCATAATAGAAACATTATGGAGGCAAACTACTGATATTGCATGAACCCTGGCAGCGTGGGTGCTAAAACCATGAGTTACTGACACCCCAACTAAAGTACAGTGTGACTCATGGGACAGCCTAATCTTCTTAGACAGGCACTGAGCAGAAGTGACTCCCTCTTTATACTGAGCCCCAAAGGCTATAGAAAGTCTTGATAACTTCCTAAATTCCCCATCCTATCGAGCTAAACCCTCCAAGCCCTGTCGAGATTTAGGGTATGGAGTCTAGTATCCACTAGCCGAAATTGAGGTTTTGAGAAGAACATGGGGAGATTAATGGGTTGAATCAGATGGAACTACTCGGGAAAAAAACAATTGGGTGTCATTGTGAATAGCTCACAGGAATTGCCTACTAAGGATGTAGCAGCACTCACAAAAGCAAACAAGACATAGGATGCAAAAAGAACAGGATGGAAAATAGTAGTGAAAACAGTCTAATGTCATATAAAAGAATGGTATGCTCATACCTGGAACACTATGATCAGTTCTGGTCATCCTATCTCAAAAAAAGATATAGCTGAAATAAGAGGGAATTCAGAGATGGGTAATTAAAGTGATTAGAGGCATAGGAAGACTACCATATTAAGAGAGATTGAAAAGAATAGGATTGTTTAGTTTGGAGAGCAGATGAATAAGAGAGGACATGAAAGAGGAATGCAAAACAATGAATGGGGCAGAGAAGGTATATTGGGTATTGCTGTTCAAGTTTTTCTCGTGATTCAAGAACAAGTGGATGATCAATAAAATTGATAGCCAGTAAATTTTAAAACTGATAAAAAGGCAATTTTTTTTAAACTCTACATATACTTAACCTGTGGAACTTGCTGCTAAAAGATATAACTGAGGACAAGAACTTAGTAGGATTCAGAAAAAAGGATTGGACATATATTATGGATAATGAGAACAGGAAAAAATATAAAAAACATTGCTGGGAATCAAACAGCACTCTGTTAAGCTGTGTTGCTGCAGCAGTGTTGGTCCCAGTATATGAGAGACAAGTGGGTGAGACTTTTATTGGACCGGCTTCTGTTGACGGAAGAGACACAGTTTCAAGCTTCAAAGAACTTTTCATCAGGTCCTTTGAGGCTTTGTGAAGCTTGAAAGCATGTTCCTCCACCAACAGAAGTTGGTCCAATAAAAGATATTAACTCACCCACCTCGTCTGTCTAATATCCTGGGACCAACATCACTAGACCACCACTGCAAACAACCACCAATACAAGTTGATAAAAGGCAGTCATTGAACCACAGATGCATTCTGTGGTTTAAACAACACATCATGCATTAAAAAGTTCTTACTTAAGTCCAACAATGCTGAAGTTTGTGAAACAGCTTTTCTTAGCGAGATCTCATTATTTTCAAGCATTGAGATATTCTCTATATTCTAGTTCATAGTGGTATGTCATATTACATTAAGGTCAATCAGCCTTTGCAATAACACATTTAGAAACAAACAGTCAAATGGAAAAAATAGAAGAAAAGATGTAGCTAGAATGCACATTCATTTATTTCCTAAAAATACCAGCACCGATGTGCCATGCCCTTTGGGGTCCCCAGGAAATGTGGCACTAGTTGATTGTCTCATCCTCATTTAGGAAAACTTGCTCCTCCACATCTCTACCTAAGATCCACTTTCTTGCTTAGCATGCTTGGAGGATAAATATTCTCTATTTTCATTTTCTCCCCACTGCTCTAACCTTTCTTCATTTCTTTTTCTAGCTTGCTAATTCTCACACTCTGCTATTATAACTCCCACAGAATCTGGATTGTAATCTTTGAAAGGTTTCCTCTTTGTCATGCCCTGCTGATTCCAGACTAAAATTATTCATAAAAAACCCCCCCAAACCCCTAAGAATTCCCTCTAATTTCCAATAGGGTTGAATTACAGTATATAGTTACCATACTGGAACAGGATTGCTAGTCAAATTTTCCTTCCAGCAATGGTGGGACTGTAGGAGCTGTCACTGCTGCAGTGCAAACGCCTCACAGCAATGCTCTGTCATTGCCAGCTATGATTTTAGCACTATAAACTTTGTCACAGTTATGCCCTGCTAAGACCTGCTATAACTCTAGCACACTAAGCTTCCTCAATGTCATGTTCTTCCCCTGTGGATCATGACTCTTGCTGACATGTTCAATGAGAACGACTTTATTTTTTTTTAAATCAACTGTCTAAATTATTAATACAGTTATAAAGATGGCACTAAATCATCAGCAGAAGGCAGCGAGACAAAACTGCAACATAATCTCTCATTTCAGAGCCAGACGGCTGTTCTATGCAGATAAAATCAGTGCATGAGGAAGCCTCAATGATGTACCTGGGTAAGGATGCATATTGCCTTTCCATCCCTTCAAAGTGGAGATTGTGTGAACTCCCATCTGGACCTTTTCCAGACACCTGTGGAGAGAAGAGTAATTAGAGATGAAGATCAATTATACACCCCGGTTACTGACAATGCATCTCAAAATGATAATCAGAGAACAAATGATGCTGCAGGGTGCCAAAATCAACAAAAGAAAGGCAGAGGCTCAGAGAATCCACAAATCCCATACTTAATCTTATCACTGCTAACAAGAAAGGGTTCCATATCAAAGGGCTGTTTAGAACAGGTACCTTCCTCAGTGCGGTTCCCTTGGCAGTAGGCCAGCAGGGATACTGTAAACTTTTTTGGTTAGTCTCCCACCCGTAATTCAGTAAAATCAGGAGATAAACCTGATTAAATAAAAGAATTTTAATATTGCTGAGTCATGCACACATTATTCAAAGGAAAGAATGAGTTTACATACTAGTTCCAGATCTGTTTATCATCTCTTGTCAAGTTTTCTACAGTAAAAAAGGTGATATAAACAACCTTTGCTTTCATTCACAACACAAATCTAGAAGCTTTCCCTAACACTGTTGTAAAGCTGAATATCCAACAGGGACGTCGGTGCATTTATCATGCTCTAGTGTCATTTCAGAAGTGAAGCATTAATGTGCTCAGTGAAAACATCAGCTCTCTACTTGGTTTGTTTTCAAGATGGCAGCTCGAGTTGGCTGAGTGTGAAATCCTATCAGGAAGACTCAAACTGAGGTAAGAATGCTGAACTTAGATGCTTTTAGCTCATAGGAGTTCTCCCAATTTCACTCACTCAATGCCCGCTGATGGCCCAAGTGTTAAGAGCCTTGTTCAAATGTAGCTATTAGTCTTTTCCTCCATAAATGCAGAAGGCTCACTGACTGCATTCAGTGTTTCCTACATTAGTATGTAGTCCTATTCTGGCACTGCTAGAATCAGCAGTTTTATAAAGCAATATACCATGAGGCCATTTAAAATCCTCTTCCCCTTTTACAGATTCATGGCAGAAGGGAAGATTTAATGCCTTTTCAAACACTTCTTAACAATTCATTAAGAAGAAAAGAATAAATCACACTCGGCTTTCTGTAAATGTCTGATTATAAAAAGAGGAAACACAAACTAAAAGTAACATGTTTTTCACATTCTACAGGTTAGAGAGCACCCTTCTGTCAATCTTGGCATTTATGCACAATACGTCAGTTTCACTAAAGAGATTTAAAATCTGTCGTGATGGAAAGTTTGTGCAGTGAGTTAATTAGGCTTATTCACCTGTATATAATGTTTTCATGTAAAATATCTCTTAGAGAGATCCATAACAAAAACCAAGTCCAGTGTAAACAGATGTATTATCAGACTAAGTTGCTAGGCAGAGAGAGTTTCAGGAATTATTGTAGACTAGTAGCATTATGCCAAGTCTGCCGCCTAATATTCCGAGCTAATATTAGTAATAATCCAGCCTTTTGCTAAGTGAACAATTTATTCTGGAGGGGCCCTTGGCTAATGCCTCTTGATTTGAATCAAAATGGTAAGGGGACGTTAAGGGGTTGATGAGTACCAGAAAATAATCATCTCTGATTTGAAATAACCCTACTTTAATAGTGCCTCACTGAGGGGGGAAAAAATCACTGTCCTAGATTTCATAAGGCGGGTAGAAGGCCAAACAGATTATTTTGTTCATTTTTCCACCAGTAAAAGTGACACACGTTTTATACAGAAAGTGAATACAAAAATTCACAGTCACTTCAGCTGTTCTCACACTTCAGTAATTTTCCTTAAATAGCTGGGTACTCTGGTGATAGACAATCCCAGAACTTTTTGCTATTTTTTGCGGAAAAGCAAAGGAAAGAAAACAGATTTAAGCTTTTGTTTACTGAGCACAAAAATCATGTAAAATATGGTCTACCTGCTTGATTCATGATAGAGGATACAGGATAAATGATACACACGGGTAGTTAATTCCAAATTCTAAACCGGAATGCAAGTTTCCTGGTGATTACTTTTAAGCCTACTAAGTGTAACAGCAGTCAACGTACAGCAACACGAAATGATGAAATTTACTGGGTGTTTACCAAGGAAAACTTATGTAGTCACTATGCAAGTAAAAAGTATCTACATTAGATGTGTGCATTGTAACAACCTGAAACATCAATCTTCTGATTGTTTCTTACAGAGAAAATAAAATCAGGTGTCTCCTGCCAGTTCTGTTTGTGTTTGTGCTCTGAGATACAGTTACCATAGAAACTAATTGTGGATACAATTTCACAAATTTGGCTCCACGTAGCTGATGAGTAGACCCCTGTGAAACCCTTTTTCATTTTATAGTTTTTCCATTTCATTTTGGGGGCCCAGGTGGGGTGGTCGGGATGCCCTGCAGTTGCAGAATGAGCCTGCCTAACACTCACTGTGCAGTGGCGGCTCCTGTGCCATGGTGCTGGGCCTGCCTGCCCGCTCCGGGCATTGTGACCTGCCACATGGGATCACTGTGCTGCCCTCAGGTTTGGCCGGCAACTCTTCCATCCTGGTGGGTGGCTGGATCAACCCAGAGTGGCAGAGTGACCCAGTGCGCCAGGTCACAACACCTGGAGCAGAGCCCAGCCCCACTGCACAGGAGCTGCTGCTGTGAGGTTAGGTTTTTTTGTTTTATTTCATGTTATTTCACATTCGTGAAAAACATGGGGCTCTATGATGATTCTCTGCACCCCATGTAGAGCTGTCCAATAAGCTTAAAGAGCAAACTCTGTGTCTTTAATTAAAGACTTAGCCATCCCTTCTCATTTCCTTTTCCCCATCTGTCTACACATCAGTAAAGATGATACATTACTGAATCACAAGTAAAATGATTTCTGAAAGAAGATATTGACCTGACGAAAAGACAAAGGAAAAAGTTATTGCACTAGAAATGTCTGCATTGTTTGCTATGTTCTGGGAACAGTATAAAGGATGGCTCTGTATCAGTCTCTATGCTCTTTGGGATTAGTTAGGCTAATAATTTGTTTTAGAAGGACTAACTTAAAAGATCAAGCACCAACCAGTAAGAACAAAGTTGATCTTCAGGTCCAAGCATTGGTACACAAGTTTTAAACACCGTATTTACTTGCCTTAGTATTAACTATAAATAATTAACTGTATTAACTCAGAAAAAAGACCTAGCCATCACTGTGGAGAGTTTGCTATAGATCTTTGCTCAATTTATAGAAGTGGTCAAAGGACGCACGCAAAATATTGGGATGCAAAAGGAATGGGATAGAGAATTATGCAGAAACTTTTATAATACAATTAAATAAATCAGTGCAATGGCTTTAGCTGGAATACTGTGCTCACTTTCAATTATCCTATAGAATATAGTAGAAATGGTGAAAAATTACTGGAAGCATAGAATCATAGAAGATTAGGGTTGGAAGAGACCTCAGGAGGTCATCTAGTCCAACCCCTGCTCAAAGCAGGACCAACACCAACTAAATCATCCCAGCCAGGGCTTTGTCAACCCAGGCCTTAAAAACCTCTAAGGATGGAGATTCCACCACCTCCCTAGGTAACCCATTCCAGTGCTTCACCACCCTCCTAGTGAAATAGTGTTTCCTAATATCCAACCTAGACCTCCGCCACTGCAACTTGAGATCATTGCTCCTTGTTCTGTCATCTGCCACCACTGAGAACAGCTGAGCTCCATCCTCTTTGGAACCTCTCCCCACCCCCTTCAGGTAGTTGAAGGCTGCTATCAAATCCCCCCTCACTCTTCTTTTCTGCAGACTAAACAAGCCCAGTTCCCTCAGCCTCTCCTCATAAGTCATGTGCCCCAGCCCCCTGATCATTTTTGTTGCCCTCCGCTGGACTCTTTCCAATTTGTCCACATCCTTTCTGTAGCGGGGGGACCAAAACTGGACACACTACTCCAGATGTTGCCTCCCCAGTGCTGAATAGAGGGGAATAATCACTTCCCTCGGTCTGCTGGCAATGCTCCTACTAATGCAGCCCAATATGCTGTTAGCCTTCTTAGTAACAAGGGCACACTGCTGACTCATATCCATAACCCCAGGTCCTTTTCTGCAGAACTGTTGCTTAGCCAGTCGGTCCCCATGGGAGTCTTCCATCCTAAGTGCAGGACTCTGCACTTCTCCTTGTTGAACCTCATCAAATTTTTTTGGCCCAATCTTCCAATTTGTCTAGGCCACTCTGGACCCTATCTCTACCCTCCAGCGTATCTATCTCTCCCCGCAGCTTAGTGTCATCCGCTAACTTGCTGAGGATGCAATCTATCCCATCGTTCAGATCATTAATAAAGATGTTGAACAAAACCGGTTCCAGGACTGACCCCTGGGACACTCCGCTTGATACCGGCTGCCTACTAGACATTGAGCTGTTGATCACTACCCATTGAGCCCAACAATCAAGCCAGCTTTCCATCCACCTTATAGTCCATTCATCCAATCCATACTTTAACTTTTTGGCAAGAATACTGTGGGAGACGGTATCAAAAGCTTTGCTAAAGTCAAGATATATCACTCCACCGCTTTCCCATATCCACAGAGCCAGTTATCATAGAAGGCAATCAGGTTGGTGAATCCATGTTGACTGTTCCTGATCACTTTCCTCTCCTCCAAGTGCTTCAAAATGGTTTCCTTGAGGACCTGCTCCATGATTTTTCCAGGGACTGAGGTGAGCCTGACTGGTCTGTAGTTCACCGGGTTCTCCTCCTTCCCTTTTTTAAAGATGGGCACTATATTTGCCTAGTTACAGGCAGTAACTGTGAAATATTAGTATCACAGTCTTTTAACATAAAGTGTGCTTTTATGTATTACTCTTAACATGTTCAAGGGTTTTTCCAAAAGATTAGGCACATTGTACATTTTTACAATTCTTGTTATTAGCAACATGTTAGTCACAAAAGTTAACATTAGCATTACTATTAACATTAAATTCATTGCGGGTGTACCTTTACGTTTATTTTTGTCATGCCACGCCTTTGGCTCAATACCATTGTGGTTCTGGCATTTTAGGGATAACCTGTGGCTTTCATTAGCATGATAAACTTTTCCCCTTTCTTCCTGTTCTGGAGGGTCAAAATCTGAGCTCTTTTGCTTAACCAAATTCATTGGCCGGCTGGGTGTGTCCTTTTTGCTAACAGCTCTACAGGCAGGTCTTTCTCCCCCCCAGTCAGTCAGGTAATTTGCATCAACACAGACACTAGTTTGTTTATTAGTTTTCAGATCCTTAAATGTCACCAATTCCAAGGCTGGACTCTGTCTTAAAGAGATACCATCCATTTTCACTAGCATGTTAGACTCAAGGTTCTTTTGTCCTTCTATTACCAACCTCTGCTTCCACATGGAATCAGATGTCAAGTCCACTAAGAGACTACAAGACATTTCCAAAGTGTCTAGAAATGAGTTTACTTGCCATTCCCTGTATTCTCGAGAGATTAACTGCACAACTGTCCTCCTGCCCTGCAGATTCAGCTGTCCAGTCTTCCCTCTGAACCTGAGATACAGATCGTTTACTCAAAGAATCAACATGGAGACAGTTCCAACGCCACGGTCTTCCCAACAAGCTGGTTAAGCTTATAGGGCTGTTTAAAGTCCCTAATAATGTTTATTCCATCTGAAATCTCCTCAAAGCTATCCACACTGGGTCTTTCCAAAGCAAAGTCAGTGGCTCTATACAACCTCAGAAAGACTCTGGCAGTTAGGAACTGAAACAAGCCTCCCAGACAAACTGTTGCTTTCTCTATACAGTGATTCACCCTGAGTTAACTCAATCAAATCACTTCTGCAACTGATGGATGTGGAAAACTGCTTGCAAAAACTACCCTGAAGATTTTTCTCTTCAGGAATCTTTCTAAGCAACAACCCATTTTCCACAGAAATTCTGCCCTTACCCTTTTCACCTAGGGCTTGCTCTAAAGGAACATTTTCCTGAGCAACAACAGACTCTTCCTGGGTTTCACTTAAATCCAGAATCACCTCTGGTCCATCACGAGGATTTTTACATAACCCCCTTTCAGGCAAGCTGATAGACTCACTAGTCAAAAGGTTAGAAGCACTTTCTTTCCCTCTGCCACACACAAGCTTAGGAATCATTTCCTCCTTGTTTCAAATTTTCACACTGTTAGTGGGTAACACAGTTAAATCACCTTCATGCTCTCCTTGTGTCCTGGCTATGATATCAACCTGGTTAAACAGAGCTGTTGTACCTTTACCCAGCAACACACTAGCAACAGGCAAAACAGAACTATTTATGACATTAACTGGATGCAACCTAATTACAATGTCACCCTCCCTAGCAGACACAAATTTAGGAATACTTCCTTCCTGGGCTTTAGTTGTATCCAGAACCAACTTTGGGTCAGCTGATAAATTTTCAACCATCATAGGCTGACAGCCTTCTTCTGTCTGCTCTGCAAACAGAAACAGTCCCCTTTAACAGACAAACAGCTTATATCCTTTCCTTTGTCCCAGAACACATGGCTGTTCACGGACAATTGCTTGGAGATTGGGGTAGCTCTAGGGTGACCAGATGTCCCGATTTTATCGGGACTGTCCCGATATTTGCTTGTTTGTCCCGCGTCCTGACTGATGTGCGATCGGGTCACTGGACAAACAAGCAATTTTGCCCTCCCAGAGGGACTCTCGCCACCCCCCACGCCCGATGCCGTCCCCTCCTTCCCCCATTGGATCCCTCCCCAAATCCCCGCCCTGGCCCCGCCTCTTCCCCAAGCACGTGGCATTCCTCCTCCGTCCCAGGCTTGCAGCTGTAATGGCGGCGCAAGCCTGGAGGGAGGGGGTGGTGGCGCGGCTTCCACTTCCTGGAGCTGGTGAGTACGAGCTCCGGCACCGGGCGGGCAAGGGGGGCTGGCAAGGGGGCTGCTCCCCCAGGAGGGAGATGGGGGAGCAGGTAAGGTGTAGGGATACTCATGTTCCACTAACCTTGCCTTCCCAAACTGCTGATTAGACAAAGCCATCAGCCCAGAAGGCAGCCTATGCTCATCTAAACTTTCTTTGCCTTCTCCTCCCTTAATAGATAAACTGCTGTTTTCCCACAAACAGTGCCTTATTACACTGAGCTGCTTTAAGCACATCACTTTTACCTGGGTCAGGCTTACTTTCCCAAGCTTTACTAGCCAACAATTTATCACTCACCAAGAATGTACCCTTTCCTTCCTCAGTTAGGGCTTTAACCTGATCACCAATTTTAATTTGTTCTAGAGAAACATCTTCCTGAGCCTTATCTAATGCCAGATTCACTTCTGAGATACCAGACAGACACTCAGAAATTTTTTCCACATATGCACTGCTTCTTTGCACAGACAAACAGCCATCTTCCTCAGACAAACATTTGGAGAAACCCTCCATAGGCAAATCCTTGCCCCAATAGACACAGGTTCAGGATTATTTCTTTCTTGTGACTGGTTTATGTCAACCTGACTGAACAAAGCTTTAATATCATCCCCAATCAAAAGATCCTTAGGCAATAACTTCCTTACACCAGCTATAACTTCATGTTTAACACCATTCCATTCAAGATGGATTCTGGCTAAAGGCACACTTCCAGTAAACTCATAGAGGATTACAATATTCACACTCTGATTTGGTAAATAATCTTCCTCTTTGACAAAATCTGCTTTAACAAGAGTGATATCAGAAGCTGTAATTTGCCCTAAACAGTGTTTACCATTGACTTTTACCTTCTCTGCACAAGTTATGGGGTTACCTTCACCCAAGCTTGCAGTAAAAGCATTTACATAAAAGGTGGCAGTGTTGGGGTAAATTTGGTTACACACAGACAACTGCTTAGAGGCAAACAACATACCAACATTGTAACAAACTGGATAGATTCTATCCCCATCTTTGTTATTGCAAGGAATTGTTTTTTCAGTATGATACAGTTCCTGTTGTTCCTTTATTCTCTTGAGTTGGAGCTTAAGTCTGTCCACTTTTGCCTTAGCTTCTAGTTCCTCAATCAAATATGCGCCATTTTTTGTTCATGTTCAAAACACAGGCACATTCTCTTTCAGCAGTTTCTCCTTCCATATCAGCTATTTTTTGCTTTTGTTCAAGTTCTAGGTACTGGTTTCTCACTGCAAGCATTTTCTCTGGATCTGCTTCCTTATCACTGGCAATTAACAGATTTTTCAGTTCCTGCTCTGGGGCTTTTTGCTTAAAATACAATCCTCTCTATAAGCACAATTCTTCCAGACTTTTTCTGTCAGGATCTTGATCAGGGGTCACTCATTGTAACTGATTTTTAACCCTTAAACTCTCCAATATCAAAATTAAATTTTGACAAGCGTGTGGTTCTGATCCAAAACCCCAATTAACCTGTGGTAATGTGTATCCTGCCGACTACGCCACTGTGCCCGGGGTTCTAGTGGGGAGCCAGCTGTGGTACCTCAGTTAGGGTGAACTGCAAAGAATGGGGCAGCCAAAAAGCTGGTGGATATTCCAATACTTAGATTCACCAAGCCAGCACAAAACAAGCTTCTTTATTACCTTACTGGTTACTCAGAAGTCCAAACAACTTAAAGTGATCCAGCCTCAGGCCTCCATCCACGTCGAATATAATGAAAATTTCTGTAAATCTTATTTCATCATATAAAAGAACAGGTTCTACCAATCCCAAAGGATCGGACACATTACCTCCCAGGTTAACGAATGTTTCAGATCTTACCCAAATACATGCTACAGCCAATTCTTATTAACTAAAATCTAAAGGTTTATTTGTAAAAAGAAAAGAAAAGAAAAGAGAGAGTTAAAATTGGTTAAAGGAATCAATTACATACAGTAATGGTAAAGTTCTTGGCTCAGGCTTGTAGCAGTAATGGAATAAACTGCTGGTTTAGGTCAAGTCTCTGGAGTACATCCACAGCTTGGATGGGTCATTCAGTCCATTGTTCAGAGCTTCAGTTTGTAGCAAAGTTCCTCCAGAGGTAAGAAGCAGGATTGAAGACAAAATGGAGAAGATGCAGCTGCCTTTTATAGTTTCTTGCCATGCGGCCGATGCTTCCTTTGTTTCAAACACAAGCTGCACAGCACATGGCTTGGAAGCCTTTGAGTTCTCTCCATAGGCATTTCCTTGCATGCCTTGCTGAATCATAAGGTGTATCTGCCTTCTCTCAATGGATTAATTGTATAGCTGATGGTCCTTAAAGGGCCATCAAGCAGGCTAGGCAGTGCTGATGCCAAACTGTCTGGGGGTGTCACCCAGAAGCATAGCACAAGTTTGAAATACAGACCTACATACATATCTATAACTCATAATACAAGGGTGATACAAATATATAAACACAATTATCATATCTGGCAAATTAGGACATCTTTGCAGATATCTTACATGGCATATCTGGTTGATTACTTCGTGGGAGTCAGCATCTTACTTGACAACCTTTGTACAATATTTGCTGCAAATATGTAACAGTGGTTGCAAAATGATCTATATGGTCATATTTTTAAATCAGATAATGTCACAGTAAGCTATGGCCCTGCCAACTATGATAGCTGTATGGTACTTTATCTGAGACTTCTAAGAAGAAAAAATGATAGGCTGGTTGCAAATAATTTCCCAAACCTGCCAATTCTTCCGAAGAAAATTGCCCCCAAACCAAAAATTATGTGAATATGCACATAAAGATTAAACCCAGTGAACAAATATCTTAGAGCAGCAGAGGGCCTGTGCTGGAATGACAAGGCATGAGTTGTCATGTGCCAGCGAGTGTTGTCATGAACTGACTGTTAATTGGGTATTTGGAAATACTTTCTTGGATTTACCTACAAATAATTGGTGGTACCAAAAAAGAGTATGGCCACAAGCAGAGAAGTGCTCTCTTTCATGCGGAGAATGAGACTGCTTTGCAAACGGTAGTCTCACTTCTTTTGCTCAGGAAGGGTTTCATTTCATTCCTCCTTGTCCACAATTGACTTGTCTTACGGTCTGTTCTCTGAATCCAACATAAGTTTAGGGCTAGGAAATTACTTAGCCAGGAACTATTTGGGCTTTGCTGTTCAATACAGGGGCCAGTGAGCACTCCTGGCGCTGGTTGGGTATTTTTTGTACACAAACAAACCTCTAAAAATCTATATATTGACATAGAGAGTCCATTAAACGTCTCAGTGCAGGGACTGTCTATGTGTTTGTACACTGCCTAACATGAAGGGGTCCTGGGCTATGATTGGGGTCCCAAGGTGCTACCACAATATAAATAATAATAATAATAATTCTCTTCCCATAACTCCCATGCTCCCTTTTTTGGGGGAGATCTCACTCTGGATGGCATTCTATTTCTCTCTTGGGTTCTACCTTGCCTATTTGATAGGTCATGAATTCCCTGGTGAGCTACTGGAGTTCCCTGCTATGTCCTTTCAGCTTATGGTTTGTTAGAATGGAGTTCTAATCCAGTGTAACACAGCTCTCATGCTGACTGAAAACTCCAGCTTCCACTGAACTACACCAGAGAAGGCAATGATACAAAGCCACTACCTGGGATGGGGTAGGACAGGCGCATGTAGGACACACAGGACATAATAATAATAATAATTATACTCACCTAGCTCACAAGGGTGATGTGAGACTTAATGGGTGGGACCCAGTGCATGAGTCCTTAGACTTTCAATGAGACTTGTGCTCCTAAGTCAGTTGGGGTTTTTTGAAAAGCCCACCCAATATCTACCCAGCACCCTGAGATCTTTGGACAGGAGGCTGAAAATAAGCAGAGCATGCTATATGCTTTGCTGCTTAGTACATTTCTTGTGATTATCTGTTAAAGGGCTTGCTCCAGATGCTTGTCTGACCTCCCTTCTCAAAGCTCTCCTTTTGTCTGTGAGCACTTCTAATCACATAGGTTGCCATTCAGCATGCGAAAAAGAGCCATGGTAAGAGGAATTTGCTCTTTGACCTGCAGGTCTCCCCTCTGCTGAGACACACTTGGTTTTTGTTTTCTATTAGGTGAAAATTGAGAAAAACTGAAGGAGGTAAAAATGAATTTGTCCCCATCTCCCTCTTAATGTTTTGTGCACATGTCAAAATTCAAAACTCACCATTTTTACCATTCACACAGCTCTAGCGACTGGACATTTTAAAAAACAGCCATTTGACTTGATACATTTTTCTTTTCTAGTCAAAGTGGAAGAAAGGGTGTTATACAGGGAGATGGATTTGCTGAACTCAGGGAGTTGGCCTGGATGGTCAAACAGGTCTTTTCCACCCCTGGATTCTACGATACCCTCATTACTACGTCTTTCAAGACCTTCATCCATCTCTGTTTAATTTTTAAATCAAAAGGCAAACATTTAAATTTAAAAATTCTAACTGTGTCCCTAGTTCAAAAGAATATTTCGGATGTTTTCCTTACAGACAGAAAAAGGGATGTATTTTGGTTTCCTGGTTTTGCAATGAAAGTTGAAACAGTGATTTTGCGTTATTATAACACTCATCATTTCTCCCTCTAATTTGGATGGTTTTTAATAAAGCTCCATTGATTTCACTGAAAGAAATCCCTCCTGGCAAAAGCAGAACACACACGCTGATTGCTAAATATGCTGCAATTATCATATTCAGCAGCACACTTTAATATCTTATTTATAGATGTATCTATCTATAATTTGCTTTAATTAAGTTGCATTGATTTTAATGACAGAAGCAGTCCTCAAAGAAGGGGCGAGTGTTATATGATCCCATCAATACCGCTCTGCCATTGTTTGGACATAGGATAGCACCTTCAATACTTCTCCATTTTATACTCTTTTCTTTTTCAAGTGGCTGTGATGGCAAACCCAAATGACGTTCAATGGAAAACCTCAGAATCGCCTCTATTTGACTGAGATCACTTTGACTTCCCTAGTACGTGCTAAACCTACATACAGGATAGTTTTGGAGAATGAAGAAGGAATCAATGTTTTCCATGTGCTCATGGAACTGCACTATGGCTTCTGAAGAATTTCTTGCCTTTGTTTCTATTTTAAATTTGGGGTGTGTAATTTTATATTTATGTCTTAAATTATTATATGATGCCCTGAATATCTTATGTTGGGTGGGGAGGCAACTAATTCTTACCCTTAGAATCTCCTTGACAGCTCAGAATGATGAGCAAATATTTTAGGGACCTGATCCAACAATGGCCCTGTGTGGGTTGACCCCTGTGTCTGCACAGAGTCCCAGGTGCAGGGTCAAGGCCTCACTGATTTTTAAATTAATGCTCTGTGGGCTCAGGCTTATAAGGTGCCGAGCATTCTGGACCTGATCCAGCAAAGTACTTAAGCATGTGCTTAACTTTAAGCACATGTGTAGTCCCACTGATTTCAATAGGACTACTCACATGCTTAACAAGTTAGGTGTGTGTTTACATGCTGAATCCGCGCCAGAGTACTCAGCACTTTGCAGGATCAAAGACTCAGAGTAATACCTCCTTTGCCCCTCCTACTATTTTTGACAATGTTTGTCATCATGTTAATAGCATCAAATTCTTCTTGGAAGAATCCTGAGAACTGAGATACACCTGCATCTCTCCTCAGGCTCACTTCCTTTTTTCAGTGAAAATATATAATTAAAGCAGGAACCATACATGTTTTCGCACACACTTCACCACCATTCTAACAGTGGAGAACCTTGTGTCCCTATGTCCAAATTAATTCACAGATGCTATGCTGATTACCCCTGTTGATGATCTGTCTCAAACATTTTTAGGACAGCAAGTAATATACTGGAATGTCTTTAAAACATTACCTCTCACTATCTTAATCTATCACCCACTCTTAGTGTGTATACATTTTTCCACACAGGGTGAAAAATAAGCACTAGTTTTCTAAATCACTGCATTTCAGAATACATCAACATTAATTTTGTAAGAATTATCCATTTTAAAGAATTATCCATGTTAAAATGCAAGGGCATGATCTTAAAGGAAGATCTTCAAGGCAGCTATGCTAGCACATTTTCAGTTTCTGGTCATCATTTTTCATTCACTGATTATCACTATAAGCGTTGATTAATAGTTATGTTCATGCTGCTAGAATGCATTTCCCTTGGGTGAAGAAAACATTCTTGTATAAAGAAAAAAAGATAATAATCACACCATCCTTCCTCTTTCCCATAAAAAATGCACAGAGACAAGCACATCAGAGTTACTGATGATCTTGGTTTCCCTGGTTAGTGGTTTTGAACAGTTTTGCTTAAAAGATCAGCCAAAGTAGTCAGAACATTAATTTGACAATCAGCTTGCTAGACAATTAAGTGTTTCTTAATCTCATGAGCCCTCTTCTTTTGGAAAACAAACAAACAAAAAGAGATATAAACAATAGGGCTTAGATAGTGGTGTTGCTGATATACAATGATTTTGTTTGTCAGCATCCCTCTTCCTTATCCCAAAACCACCAGGAAACTTCAATGACAACTGTGCATCAAACTTGAAACTAGTAGGGCTGATTAACTTAGTATTTATTTTTTCTCCTCAGTAAGGCCCTAGCTCTTACTCATTGAGGTGAACTTGTGACTTAGATTTAGATACAGAGAAAAAAATCTTTATAAAGACAATAGACTGAGGGACTACAAACGTAGATGGGAACTTTAAAAGGAAAACAGGCTGTTCCTATACAGTGGTTGTGTTTAAAAACATGGCAATTGCCATAGATAAATAGAAAACATGATCTCATCATTTGCTATATCCCCTATAACTAAGTATAGAGAATTCAGCAAAGGGGGAGATGAAGTTATCTAAGGCAAAACTAAAAAAGGTTTTGAGCATAGTCACTCTGAGTGGATATTCTGTTTTCTGAACCTCCGCTCAACGATCCCCTGGTCCCAGATCCTTGAGGGCTATCAGTTTCCTTTGCCCAGGCTAAATTAGATCATTTCCTGGCCCGTGACTTTCTCCCTGGGTGGCTTTTCTTTCCATTAATCCTATAATGTGTTTTTGTTAATTCTACCTCTTAATTGTCTTTAATGAACACCAGATTGGTGATCCTCACTCACAATACTTACTACTCATGGTTAAAACAGAGACCCTTCAACTAATAATAGAAGAACATTAACCCTTCCCCCCCACCCCCAAACTTCAGTAGAGAGACTTACATCATATCTGCAGTTTCTTCCTCAGACAGTAGGTGCATTTCAATTACTTTAACATGGAACCAGATCAATTCACATAGTCTCATCCCAAACCTCTAAGAGGAGGAGCCATTTCACTTATGATTAACTTTTTTGGGGGGGTTGGTGGGGGGGAAGCAGCGCAGGCCATCTCCCTTTTAAGTATGTTACAAAATGCTGTGAGCCAGTTCTTCCCATCGCTTCAAAAATCTACCTTAAATCCAACTCTTTGTGTTAGCCTATGATTGAGACTAAGCCCCTTTTTGCTCCTCCCCAGTCTTGCATTCTTTGCTTTTCCCTTCACTGTAATTAGTTTACAAGACTACTTATCCACATGATTACCGCTTTTAAATTACAGTCTTCTTTTCTTTTACTCCAGTTCATCATCTTGCATCATTTTGACTTGCTAGCCGTGTACCCAGTTCTAGAAGGCATTTTCTCATTATGTTATCTCTTAATATAAAGCATTTTGAAATACTTTGTATGAGAGACACTGTATGGAGTAAATTGAATTGAATTTTTTTCCCTCAAAGTCAGGGGCTTTCAGCATCTTTCTTCAGCTAAGTCAGCAGAGTTCTCAGCACCCAATGCCAGTGTGCAATGGCTACTCTTTGCAGCACAGGCACAATCATTTAACTTTACTAGGGAAAATGGGATTGTAATGTCAGAACCTGGGGAGCAAACAGGAGAGCATCTCAAGATTTATATTCATTATGGTGATGGCAGACTAAAGTCTCCAGTCCAGCTTTTGTTGTATTTAATGTTCAGAATCTGACTCTGATATACTGCCATATCTGCCTGCATCTGGTGTTGATGCTGGATGCGGGGGTGGTGTGTGTGTGAGTGTGTGTGTGTTGGAGAGGGAGGGAAATAGCAGGGCATGGAACAAAATTGCAGAGCAAGTGGTGGAAATAGACAGTGAAAAGCTTCCTACAGTTAGGCAGACTCACAGGGGAGAGAAAGCCTTTCATTGTCTATAAAATCTTGCCTTGCTGGAGGTCCTCAAGAGTAGAAGGGGTAGCCTAGAGGCAGTAAATCTCTCACTTGTATTATTACATTCTAAACACTTAGCTACTGTACCAACCAGTGCACTACCTCAGGGAAGAAAAGGAGATAGAGGGGGAAAAACAGAACAAAGAAAAAAGCAAGCAAGCCAGCAGATAAAAGTGGAAAAACAAACCCCCTCCACAATCCCGCCCCCCAAACAGCTCATGTTAAAGAAAACAGCAAACAGTTATCATCAAGTTGTTAAAATTTAATCCCAATTCCTTCTATTGTGATTTAACAACACACTGGAACAACCTTCTTAGAATTTCAATGGTTAGTCTGTATCACGGGGTATTAAATCCACCTTAATCCTGTTAAACACAGATATGACTAAAGAGAGTCTCTCTCTTGCAATGGCATTATGACAAAAGCTCTCCACACTGCCAATTCAATCTGTCTGAAAAAAAAAAATCCCTGGATTAATACTGAGCAAACTGCATCAGCATGAGCAGGTTTCAAGAGCAGTTGCTTTCCATATGCTCTGGCATCAGGTTCTTTTGGATCCTGTGGTACCAGTCTGCAAATGCTACAGACATTGTTTCTCATGCTTGCAACTGCTGTTGGGTGGCGACCTTCCTTGCTTGCTGATACCAGTTGAGCAGTTGGTATAGTTTCTCTGTGATCTGGTACTGTCTGTTGTTTGCTGGTACCAGATGGATACCAGATGGGGTATTGTGGGCAATGCCTTCCCTGTGTTCCAGTCCCAAATTCACAGCCGAGAGGGTCAGTCTTGTCAGTTAGTTGACTCCTAAATGGCACTTCAAAGCAGTACTCTGAAAAATCTCAACATCTGTTCCTTACTCCTAATGACCTTAAAAAATGTTATAGTCATACTTTCCTTTACCCAAGGAGTTACAATACATCTGCAGGAAAATACAACCTTCCAGCAGCTTGCAGACATCAACCTCACTCCTGGCTAATGGCAGCTCCAGAAGCTACCACCTCAACTACTACGGTCAGGACTGAATGTGAAGTATAATCAATATATTCTTTTTCTGTAATAGTGCCACAATACAGAAGTTCAGAGATACAGTAGGGCAGCTTTCAAACAGTATTTTTAGTGGCAAAATGGAATAACAAGAAAACAACAACTTTAAGTGCCTTTGAACAGTATCAGGGATACCTTAATACTGAGCACAAAGCATGGAGAGAGAAGAAAAAAGAGAGAAAGCAGTGGAAGAGACCTGTTATAAGTATTAATTTTTGATTTGGGTCTTTCAAGTTGTTGACCTGATTGTCAAACTGGAGACAGAAGTAAAAAGGTCAGTTAGTGGTTTTAAATGCTGCATACCACAGTTACTTCCAATGCCATTCTGTAAGATTTTTTTCAAAGTTTACTTAAGAAAATACAGTTGCGCTTAGTTAAATTATCTATACACTCAGCACTAGAATGATGTCTGATGGAAAATATAGCTGACATCAAAGCATATTCCCCACCCCCCAATTTGCTTCATAGAGAAGTTATGATAAACAGGTTATGTGTTCCCCAAGGTTACCATGGAAACTCTTTCTTTCCAGGCCATCATTTACAAAGGTAAAATTTGCATTAAAATATGATGGAATTTGATTTTTTTTTTTGTTAGACTCAAGTGGGGTCATGCTACCATACAGTATAGCTATTATTTCAAACTTGGGAACATATGTTGAAGGGAGAGATCTATTAATCCCTGTAAGCACCTGGGTGACCAATTACAGTTTAATTGCTAACTTGACAGGTATCTCCCTGGCAAATTAACGGAAAATACTTTGAAAATTAGCTTCTAATGCAAATAGAAATGTTAATATGGATCTGCTAGTTGGTAGCCACCAAACAGTACTTTATTAATTCCCTGTGTAATCATTCCTCAGGAAAGGCAGAATTTAGACTGTCAAAATTTCTGTTTTGCTGATGGCAGGACAGATATGTAGGGCACCGTCATGTACTTTGAATGATACATGTGTACCACTTTTTTTGGAAAATATGTTGTGAAATTACTGTGCCTTATATGTAATTCAAGTAGAGGTATATTAAATAGAAGCAAGAGTGTGGGATGTCTGCAGGGGTCAGGCTCTGCTTACCTTGTTTTGAATGACCTATGGTGAAATGGGACTTCTGCCATTGACTTCACCAGGGTCAAGATTTCATCCTGATCTTTATCCGCTGCTGCTATGATTTGTTCTTGGGAATACCTTAATGTGTAAAACTTACCCACTCCGTTCTCAGATACCAACGGCCTCCAGGTCCCACAGTAACTACTCTCACATTAATTACATATACAGTACTTTCAATAACCTACAAAGGGGCACAACTAATAGCCTGCTGAATATATGATTATATTGTTCACAATAATGCGATGTATAATAATTATGACAATCACTACTTTTGGCACAGCAAATATAAACATTTAAGAGTAGAACAATGTACTCACGACCAAAACTGGACTAAACAGAATGTCAGCAGAAATCCTGGAATAGTCTCTCTTTTACACAGTATCACACGACTAGCAGATATTGATGGTATTAATACAGAATTTAATACACCTCTACCCCGATATAACGCGACCCGATATAACACGAATTCGGATATAACGCGGTAAAGCAGTGCTCCGGCGGGACGGGGCTGCGCGCTCCGGTGGATCAAAGCAAGTTCGATATAACGCGTTTTCACCTATAACGTGGTAAGATTTTTTGGCTCCCGAGGACAGTGTTCTATCGGGGTAGAGGTATATACTATTGGTAACACATCTGTGGTGACCTAGCACTTCAGGGTTAACAGATTATGCACCATGACTACCTGGGCCTTAGTTGAGGTGGTAGGGATAGAACCCATATCTTTCTGCTCCAAAAAGCATTCAAACCTCTACCACTTGATTTAAAGGAGAATTTCGTTAGCTATTGCCAGTATGGGACATACGACATGCAACTCAGCAGCAATGAGTCCATGCAGTGGCTGTGAGACACATACACATTAGCTAGACCATTATTTACATCACTACAATAGAAAAAGGTAACAAAACATAAACTGTGGCATTTGCCAAACAAATAAATGGCTGATCTGCAAGTACCATAAAAAGACAAAAACCAGCTTAACATCAAGGTTGATCCCTCAGATCAGTTTACTTTGAACAAGTGTCTGTTATCATGACTCAGACAGAGTCCTTTTTTGTACTGGTAAATTTCTAAGCACATTTAAAAAAAATCCAATTTACTAAAGTATACATGAACATTAAAAAAAAGATTTTAAAATTAGAAATGCAAACACAAAAAGAATTAACTAAGAATTTGTGCAGAGCTCCTTAACACAGCACATTCACTAGATGGAATGCTTTTTAATTAGATGTTTGCAGTGTTGTGGTTATCATATTGGACTCAGGCTATGAGAGACAAAGTGGGTCAGGTAATGCCTTTTATTGGACTGGTGAAAGAGACAAACTTTTGAGCTTCACAGAGCTCTGTGGGGACCTGAAGAAGAGCTCTGTGGAGCTCAAAAGTTTGTCCCTTTCATCAACAGAAGTTGGTCCAATAAAAGATATTACCTCACCCACCTTGTCTCTCTTTCCATTACATCACATCTTTAGCATTAAGGGGTCAGTGCTTCTTTTTCCAAGCT
Organism: Terrapene triunguis; assembly: GCF_002925995.2. Lineage (NCBI taxonomy): Eukaryota > Metazoa > Chordata > Testudines > Emydidae > Terrapene > Terrapene triunguis. Next base: position 58,945,486 of record NW_020664413.1, on the reverse strand, counting down.
CCCATTGACAATTAGAGTTGGTCACAAAAATGTGGACTGAAAATTGAAAAAGAGAATAGGTCTTGGACAAAAGAGCCAAAGTCATGTAATGCATCAGCCTGACCTGGTAAATGGAGTTTTCTTCTCCCATTTTTTGTACTGTATTTTAATGCTGTCTTGTTATTAGATTAGCATCTGCACTTCAGACCTTATACTAGGAACTAATAAAGTTATCCACCCAATCTCTCGGTGTCTGAGTCACTGACTTTATTTTTCATTCTAAATAATTATAACAATGTCGCCTGTTTGCTGAGAAAAATCAAGCCTCTATATATTCATAGATAATTGCTTATACACAACATCCAGCGATACATTCTAATTACTTTTCACATCTTTGCTGTGAAGAAATCTTGAACTCTCTAGTGTTCTCAACTGCCTGGCAACAACAGACCCACGCTACTTTCAAAGCTCAGTGCTACTGGACTCGTGGCTATGATGTAATTTAACAAACAGTTATGCTAAATGCATTTTGCAGTGAGCATTTCCTTCAGAGAAACTTTAAGGAAATACTTTAACTTTAAGGAAACTTTAAGGAAATATATCTTACAGCTTCTGCCAGGGTTTTTTAATTTGTAAGGGGGGTCGCACTCAGAGGCTTGCTACGTGAAAGGGATCACCAGTACAAAAGTTTGAGAACCACTGGCTTATGCCGTAACATTAAAAAAACCAAACCACACCACAAAAAACAAAACAACAACAAAAAAACCCCACAGCCTCCTAACTATATAGATATATCATAAAAAGGTCAGTCCAAAAAATTAATGTTTTTGAAAATATATTTTAAAATATCTTCAATAGTCACATATTTAACTATAGCTATGTTATTTTTACAAATGAGAGAGCTGTACTTTGGCACACTCTCAATGAAATTGTTGCTTTGCATGATCCAACTCATTTTGGCCTCTACTTTATTCCATGAGTTCTGTATAAACCACTGTGGGCTGCTGCACCGAGGTTATTCTGAAAGCTGCCTTCAATTACCTTAAATGGACAAAGTTTTGAAAGTCCTTACTCAAAATGCCTATTGATTTCAGGAAGTTTTCCTAAGTAAGGACTGCAGGGATATGGAGCAACATTTACCTTCTCATTCTACAGTAGCTAGGTAGATCTTCTGTAAGCTATTTTAGGGAACTTGACAGATCAGTATCGCATAAAAATGAAGACATTCAATATAGAGAGATTTGTATATAACACTGCAAGAGTTAGGAGCCAAAAATGTCAATTTATTTTAAAATACACTAGATATTTAGTATTAAAAATAAAACCTTTTGCAACTCCTTCCATATGGGGATCTGAGCCCCATTCCAGAAGTCAGAAAAAATCCCTTACTAGTGGCCTGAGGAAGAGGGAGGTGAATTTTTACTTTTTGTCCCCACTATAGTCAAGAGTTGTGAGCAGTTGTATTTGGTCCTATGGTATGTGGGGCATTGACTTGCTGGAGGTCAGGAATTGAGCTGTCATGCAGGAATACATTTCTGCAAGGGAAAGGGAAGGTTCACAGAGAGAAATACTAGCTCTGACAACTTCTCATGAAGGCTCAGTGTTAAAACCCCAATCCTCTTTCACTTTCCCCATGATTCACGCTCTCGCACATATGAGGCCAGCCTGAGATCTGGCATGTTTATGAGTGTGTGCACACATGCTCATGTATGGAGTGATTCTTAGAAAAGCCAGCAGGTGGCTAGAAAATTGGAAAAGCTGGACTAGAGATGGTTTGCCAAAAAAGGAAATAATTCTCAAAGAGACGGCTACCTTACCACTCAGATAAACCACATTGCCCCACTAGCAAATACAAACCCACAAATAAATACACGTAGGTCCAAGCTTTTAAAAGCCCATTTTTGTATGCAGAAAACTGTGCACTAAATGACATGCAAACGCCTGTTTGAGCACACAAGTGGCAGTAATTGCTCACACCTCCCATGGCATAATCACTTATTCAGTAATTCCACTGATCGTCTAAATCACCAATTAGATGTTTGTTTCTGATGTCCCTTAAATGTTTCAGCTAAGTGGGTTAGTTTGTACTTAAAAATTATAAAATAAAACCTCTGGTGTTCTTTACAATACATCAACACATGTGGCAGCAGCTGTTATGTTTTTTGTGATATTGTGCTTAAATTCTCAGCTTGAGAGAGACGAGATGATCATTCACTAACTGCACGAGATGTGGCCACTGCAGCATGTGTTAATATATAAAGTTCTCCTGAGTGTGCTGGGAGCTGTTTAAAGATGACTTCATCCATATATACGAGAGGCATTGTAGATGTATCAAAGTAGTAGTCTTTTACAGCAGTAAGCAAAGGAAAGAAACAGGATATTATTTGCTTCTGTTTATTTAAATCATTTACTTGGAGATGTAACAGAGAAGCTTTAATATTTGCTCCCCTCAGACGCCAACTTCTACATTTAAATATTGTGAAAAGCAACATCTTGATTTTCAGAATAAGCGACACTACGTATTATTGGAATTCAACATAATTTTTAAGGCATGCATGCTACCCAGTGGAGTTTATTAAGATGGTATGTAATAGTATTGCTTCCCTTGGTAAAGAGAAGAGAGTACTTTGACAACGTTAGCTAAGAGACATCAGCATTTCAGATTCTGCTCTAGTTTAGATATTTTGTGCCTAATTCAACCTCGGCATGAGGAGGAGTGACTCCAAATTATGGAGTCACTCATGCTTACCACTAATAATGGGTAGATTTGGGTCTCTTTGTGTGTCCTTTCTGGAACAGTTTATTTTTCACATGAGGTTTGGCTAAGATTTCACCACGACAATCCTCCCGCATCCCCAAAAAATCAGAATCTCATTGCTTAGTCAGAGCAGATGACATTGTTTCAGAATTATCCCAATCCAAACTCTTCACAGGTCAGACAGAATAGAAGCATTGGCCAAAGAGGAGTTCTTGATGGGTAAAAACACATTTTAATAGGAGGTTTTAATCTTCATTAGTCATATGATGCTTTTGTAATAGCACAAGTATTTCTGAATGCTAGTTTTCAAAGTTGCTCTACTCTAAACGAGTTTACTTTTCCCCTAAAAAGAATTAAATTTATTCAACTGAGTAGTCGTCAGCAGCCTTTCAGAAAATCTGGAATTCATAGGAGCCTCTCCTATGGTTTCCCTTAGTACATAAAATTGTCATTTCTCCCATTGCACTAGAAGACAGGAATGTTATTATTCTAGAAGTTGGAATTTTGGTTTTTAACCATGATCCAACACAAACGTTTGTGGTTTTTTGGAACCTAACCTGCTTTAAACTCAACATCCTGAAGCTGGAATTAATTGCTCATTAAAACACAAAGAGCTCCTTTTTCACTCCAAAGTAAGTATAGAACCTTTTGACACATTATGGAAAAATAATGCAGTTCTCAACCTTCCTTTTCTCTGTTTGATTTTTAGGTATGGACCTTTGCCAGATACACAATAAACTGCTTGGCCTTTAACACAAAAGGGTATGATTCTTCTTTTTGTAACCTTAATTGGGAACTGACAAAATTCACTACACTACAAATTTGCTTCAATCAAAACCTGTTGACAGATAATATATTAAGGCCTAGTGCACAGATCTGAGTGGAGATCAGATAGCTGAAGAAAGGATTTTTTTCCTTTCATTTTTTGTCAACATATAAATCTAATTTGCAAATGAGGAATAAAAAGTCGTAAGATCTGCTATATACAAGGTATCCTATAGGATATTGTCAGGCTGCTGCAGTTTCCTATAGGTGAAGAACCACACTCAATTTGTAATGAATTATACACAGTCTCTGGAAGAACATGAACAAAATAAGGCTGCAGGAAGAATTTAATGTCACAGTGAAGACAGGACTGAGGTTTTAAGTAACAGGATTGGTATGAAATCTGTGAAACAATCCAAGTAAATCCACAAATAGGTTTTTTATTCTGAGTTTTTAAAACTTTCTCTCTCTCTCCCTCCCTCCCACACACATACTTTATTGCCTTGATTGAACATTCATTTCCCCCCCTTATTTTTTTGTTTTGTTTTCTTGTTTCAGTGAAGCAATGGGAAGGACAGCACCCATAAAATGCGCCTGCTGTAATTCCCTCCAATTCCTAAAGTGACTGTCCTAAGTTCCTATGGCCCATCTCTAACAAAGTTCTCTTAGGATTTGAACAACAGCTCATTTTAAGTCAATGGGACTCTCTAATGGGCTTTGATATTGTCATGAAAACGTGCATTATTTAACGGGTGGGCTATTCAGACGTATACATACGTGCACGCACGCACTCACTGACACGGGAACCAGTACACTCCAATAATACACCCACATGGTTACCAGTGGACTTCAGTTTTTTCAATGAAAATAAAACAGCCATTTTTTTTCTGGAAAGTATTTATACTTTATAATCAACATCTCTCTTTACTTAACTGGCCCTAGAGAAATAAAGATGTTTCACTTTAAGCCATCTAACCGTTGTGAATCTGGCTTATCATTTTTCCCTAGAGTAATGAAGCTGGAGAGAGAGAGTCTAAAGAGCACGAAACCAAACCACCCCCCAAAAAACCAGAGTAACTGGAAATAATTTTGAAGTTTTATGCTAGATAGTACAAACCGTGCCATATAAATGTATCTCTTTACTTAGACATACTAAACTGAATTATTCAGCTGTTCCTTAGAAAAAGAAAAAGCAGGCTGAGAAGGAGGGAGAGCAGAAAAAAGAGCGAGGGAGCAAAAATATATACAACAACAAATGAGAAGAACAGAGGAGAATTGAAAAAAACATGGAGGTGGGGGGAGGATTGAAGAGCGACTAGCAAGCTTATTTAAAATGAATTTTTGACCTTATTTTTAAAACATTTATGGATCCCAATTGCCTGTCATGAGATTATGTTCCCTTACAATGCTGGCTTTTCAGCTGGCTCTGCACTTTAACTTGATTTATCCCATTTTTTAAAAAGTAGATTGTTAGAAATACCCTTTCCACCAGAAATTCTGTCCCATTATAGTGTCAGCTAAAGGCCACTTGTCAATGTCAGCTTTATAAGATAGAAATGTGCGGTGTGAGCTCTCAGACTTATTTTTTGGAGGACAAGCCCTAACGTCCATCTCTGAACCTCCTGCTTCGCTGTGGATAGTGTCTTCTTAAATTATCTTATGTTATTTTCCAATTTATCTGAAGGTTTCATTAGATGGTGTACAGTGATTACAGCAGCTGCTGTACATTAGCAAGACATCTTAAAGGAGCGCTGGCTTAGGTATCATGCTGACTGACAAAAGCATAGTATTAAACTTATCTAGTATTAAAAATACATCAGGAGGCCTCTCCTCTTCTCCAGCTGTGAGAAGAAAAGTCCATAAAGCCCATAACAGCAGGATTTCCTCCTGCTCAGCTGCCTGCTGCCTCTTTAGGGGAGAGATCTGACAAGTGGAGACTAAAGTAAGTTTTTCTTTATTTACAGTGATGGAATTAGTCATCAGATTGTCTTTTTACTGGCGAACAGAGGTTGAGGAAATTGGCTGTTGCTCAATCTGTGTTACCATAATGCTGCCAGGGATCAGTGTTAAAACGAGCAGTGTAAGGCCCAAATCAGAGGGCTGCTCTTGAACTACCAACAAGTGTGAGGAGAAATGGCGCAGTGGCCACTATTTTTCCTGGTCCAGAATATGGTGCAATACCAAACTGGGGATGGAGAGATTGTGGCAGGCAGGAGATTTCGCTCTTGTAGCTTCCCAGTCGTTGGTACTTTTTAGAGAAGGTCAGGCACTCAAGGCCTTTGAAACTGTACAAGTGACTTCGACTGGTGGAACTATTTAGGTGTTGCAACAAACTTCAGCCCCCAAGGTAAAGTTAGAATTTAGAGCAGACACTATATAGCAGGTCTTCCTCTCAACAAAAACAGTTACAAATTCATGCCTTAGAAAGAGGAACAGAAACTATCTTGATGCCTCTAATATTAATCAATCTAAGACTGGGAGCTTTAAAGCTCTCTCGGGTGCTTTGATTAAGCACATCTTGCCTCACAGGAAAAAGGAAGCTTTGGAAATCGGTAATCTTTGGGCATTACATTTAATAGAAACGGCTTAAAAGGGATTACCTATAAGGGACCTTCGTGAATCTTTGGAAATTATATTGGACCATAAATCTGAACCTCTTTGGAGGGGTAATAAAGCCTTATCAGTTTCAGATAAGAAGTGGAAATCCTCAGTCTGCTTTAGGTGCATCATTGGCCAGGTCTGGAGTATCTGCCAAGACACTGATTATTTCTTTAGCCTCTGTCTTGGATAGATAGATATATTTTATTTAGATTATAAATTTGGTTTGTTAAAAGATTTTTTTAAACCAAGAATGGAAATTTAACAGATTCCCAAATTTGGTTCACAACCTTCAAGCCCACAGAACAAAATTAATTGCTCTAAGGGATCTTGCTGGGAATGATATTTCTGAAATTCACACATACGTAATATACACTTGTGATTGCGATACAGCCACGTTTTGTTTTTTAGGAACACAAAGCACAGTAACTGAAGATTTCAATTTTTCATTCAAACTGATAGTCTGGCAAGTTTGGGGAATACTGGAGACATTGATGATGTTAGTATTTATAAAAATTCAATTATACTTGGGTTTTAACATGTTTTAAATTGTTACATTTGTTTTTTAAAACAAAGTTTGAATTTAGTTTAAATTGCACCACGTCGGGCAGCATGACAGAGAGTTGCATGTCTGAACATTGACTGGCCTTATTTATTTTTAGAGACCGAGCGCAACCCGGAAATTCTTGTCCAGGCAGAACTCAGAGAGCTGCAGGCTCCTATGATATTAAGTTATTCCATATATTTAAGGCATTAGAGGAGTCAGGAGCACTGGATTCTACTGCTGGCTCTGTCCCACACTGGCACGGAATGCCCTTGGGACAGGCACAGCACTTTGTTCCCCAGCATCCCTAGCTGTAATATGGGGAAAACGGAATTTTCCTACTAGACAGCTGTGCTATTAAACTTAATTCAATCCTATTGGTAAAGCACTTAGAGATCCTCTGAGTGAAGGCTCTATAAAAGGGCAAGGTATTAGTTTCTTCACTTAAAACGTGAAACAAGGGAAGTGTTTGGCCCGGACTGTTAATGGCCCTGGCACAGGTGTGCAAGGGGAGGGTGTGAGTAACCTTGCCCCCCACACTTGCATCTCCTCATTCCCATGCAGCAACCAGGCACAATTTGAGTCTGTGTTCTCCTAATCCCCACGTCACCCCAAAGGGAAACAGCTTGATGAGCAGAGGGACCGTACTGCATCCTGCTAAGAGACCTAGTGCCACCTTGTGTGCCTGAATGTTTCGGGAGGAATCATGCAGGCTGGGACCACCTGCAGCGAGTTGCTCCGGGGATGGTGCAAATCTGGGCCAGTGCTTACATCTAACAGTGGGTGGACATGACAGCATTGGAAATGACTCACTTTAGTAGAGTTTAAATTATATAAAAGATTTGTTTGATGGGCTGAAGTTACTTACAAAACTCAAATAGTCATGTTAAACTGACACAGAGACACAGTATCTGGAAAACAAAAACAAACCAGCCAATGTCTTCTGCAAGCTTCCATACTTCAAAAAGATTTGTTGGATAGCAACCTACCCAGTGCTGATCATAATCAGATGACCGTGTTCTCATCTCATCATCCTCGTAGAAAGGTAAACCGTCTCGCCTGGCCTGATGGTATTCCTTCCGTAGCTTCTGGATACGGTCTGCATTCCCACCCGCTGGACAGCCACTGGAAAATAAAAGAATAAATTACATATGTACACTCCCCACCCTCCATATAATGCTGATACCAATGTGATAAACTCTGAGCCTCTCACCTGTACCCTGCACAGGCATTCCTATGAACAATGACCAATGGCTACCATATTTAAATAAATAATAATAATCAACTGCCACAGAAATATTTACTTTGTCACTCTAACTATGGAATTTTCCCTGAAATTGCGTATGACTGAGGTAAGTAGCACTCAGACCTGGAGCAGTATACACTTTCTGGTCTGATATTTCATGAGCTATCAGGGCTAGGAACAAAAAGTTCTGTACCATAAAAAAGGCGGGAATCCCACTCTCAATTACAGAAAGAACTAAGGTTCCAGCCTTGAGAAATGGTGGGGGAGTCAAACTATAAAATGGGGACATTATTACATATGGAAGAGTAGCATCTGGTACTTTTAAATGTTTGTAAAATGTATTCAACCCTAATACTGCAAAGACTTATACATGCTGAACTTTATGCACTGAGAATAGTCGCAATCAAGTCAATGGAGCGACTGACAGCACGTGAGTTCAGCACATGCGTAAGTCTTTGTAGGATTAGGGCTGAATACATTTGACAAACATTTAAAATGATCAGATACTACGTTCCCATATATAATAATGTCACTATTTTATAGCTTGACATTGTTTTTTCTTCCCCTATTTCCCAGGGTTGGAACACTAGAAATACTGTCTACATACCTATTTTTAGAGCACTAGCACAAGCCCCGCTAGTCCGAGTTTATGGAACTCTTCTAAAATAGTTTTTCTGAAATGTATCGTATACGGCAAATGCAGACTACATGGCAGAATAAAGGTTTTATTGGCACTTATTTGAGACGTGTGCCTAATGGCTTTGCAGTAATGTGGTCACCCCAAACTCATACGAACAAAACCTTAATATTGAAGCACATAATCATATATTCTCTTATCCTGCAACCTTAACTCTTCCATTTTGTGTGTACGCAAAACAATAAAGATGCTAATCACATAAGCACATGGACCATGCATAGGTGTGCCAGGGCACAGTGTAGGGAATCTTCACCCTCGATATATGTTAAAGACTGTATTTGGCACCTTTTCTTTAGCAAACCACAGAGTCAACCCAAATTCACCTGCAGATTGCAGCAATAAGATTCAACAGGCAAATATAAGCTAAAGATGCTTTTGAAAGAAAAGTTACTCATTTAATAAAGGCAGACCTCAGCAATGTGCCCTATTTTATCTATAACATATAAACAATAAGCATAGCTTTAGAGGGGGAAAAAATCCTGATTTTTCTCTCTAGCAAAACATTTAGAGAGATTCTTGCTTTTTAAGGCTCAAGTCCCCCTCTTTATATTGGGAGAGAACTTAGAGCTGTGCTAGTGTAACATAAAGCAGTCTCACTCACTCTGGAGTAATGTGAGATGAATATGATGCCTTCTCCAATGCTCATGCAACAGTTCTGAATTTCAACTTGGCTCCTGACAATTATGTGAATATATGAACCACATTCAAACTCACCAGATGAATTCAATCAGTGCTGTGCAAATATCGCATACATAATCTATTAGTTTACCCCCAAAGAAACTGAAGCATTGAATTCAGAGAGAATGAAGTCATCAGTAATAAAAAAAAGAAACCGATAAGGCAATATTAAAAAAATCCACAATTTTCCAACATTTGCAGGGAAGATCATATGTTGCCTGTAAACTATTCTCCCATCTGCCTATAAATACATAATTAAAAAATATGGGTTTGATCAGATAGCAGTTCTCAAGTAGGAGAACAGTAGAAGAATACCAATTCAAATGCTTAGAATGCATGTCTGCTTATGCTGAAAAGAAACCTGACCTTACAGAAGAAATATAAAAACAATGTCCCAATCAAAGTCAATTTATATTAAATAAACCCATTGGAAATACTCATTTAGGCTTGTGAGTGCAGAAGACAGAACTATTGCAGGAGTCCAACCTACAATTTGGTGCTCACATCCTGAAAGAGCTAAAAATGACCACAGACTTTGCCACTTACACAATTTAGTGCCTAGCTAATTTCATTGACTTAGCTTCTCACACAATAAGCTCTTCACACAGAGTTACACAATACACCTGATCTCACACATTCACACAAAAAATTTAAGAAGGCTACGGAGTTGTCACCTGTCGAGAAAAGATTTCAAGTGAACCACCCACTCCATGCAAAGCCAGAAGACTTTGTAGCAGATTTCAGAATGATTTTCATGAATTTAATGCGATTGAATCAGAAGTGGCTGAGGTTGGCATGAATCACAGAATCATTGAAATGTAGGCCTAGAAGGAGTCCCCTGCACTGAGGCAGAACCAACTAAGCCTAGGCCATACCTGACAACCTCTTCTTAAATACCTCCAATAATGGGGCTTCCACAACCTCCCTTGGAAGCTTATTCCAGACTTAACTGCTTGAAAGTTTTTCCTAATATCTAACCTAGCTTTCCCTTGCCACAGATTAAGCCCATTACTTCTTGTCCTACTTTCAGTGGAAATGGAGAACAATTGATCTCTGTCCTCTTTATAACTGTCCTTAACATTTTGAAGAATCTTATTAGCTCCCCCCGCAGTTGTCTTTCCTTAAGACTAAACATGCCCAGTTTAAACCTTTCCTCGTAGGTCAGGTTTTCTAAACCTTTTAACATTTTTGTTGATTTCCTCTGGACTCTCTCCAATTTGCCCACATCTTTTCTAAAGTGTGGTGCCCAAAACTGAACACAGTACTCCAGATGAGGCCTTCCCATGATCGAGCAGAGCAGGACAATTACCTCCGGTGTCTTACACACACATCCCAGGATGATATTAGCCTTTTTCACAACCGCATCACATTGCTGCCTCTCATTCAATTTCTGATCCACTATAACCCCCAGATCCTTTTCAGCAGCACTACCACCTAGCCAGTTATTCCCCATGTTGTAGTTGTGCATTTGACTTTCCTCTCCTAGTACTTGGGTTATTTGGACTTTTGTTACCCTGGAAGAGTACTGTGACAGTCACCCAGCTGGAGAGTTGAGCCACACGACCCCCTGGTTTCAGAGTAGCAGCCGTGTTAGTCTGTATCCGCAAAAAGAACAGGAGTACTTGTGGCACCTTAGAGACTAACAAATT
>NW_020664413.1:58843083-58934172 GCF_002925995.2 Terrapene triunguis | reverse complement strand
CGACCCCCTGGGAGACTCAGTAAACCCTGGCCGCACCTCTTAGGGGAGGGTGCTAGACAGAGGATCTGCACCCCAAGAGTGTGCCTAGAGCCTCCAAGATAGGAACAGTGCATGGACTCTGTTCTGATTCCAGAGGCCTAAGACACCTGGGGATTTAGGGGCTGGATCTGCTCACAGCAGTCTGAGTGGCCAAGAGGGGGCGCTCGACTAGATTTGTGTCTCTGCACACTGCAAAATTACAAACAAATGTGGCATGTAAGGACTCAGCCGAATCATTTAAAGACATATACATATATTTCTAAAAGGCAATGAACATTTGGTTTCCAGTGGGTTTCCTAAATGCATTAATATTGCAAAGCTCTTCTTTTCGGCCACTTACCTCAGGATCTAATTTTCCCCAGTTGACTGGCAGCCTATAAGCAACTCACGATTACATTTTTAATTTCCCCCCCAACAATTATGAAAAATGAATACTTGCTGCAGCTTTCATTCACAAATGAATAAAATACAAAACGAATCTCATGTTGATTCAAAAGAATGGGCTGAATCTTCCATTCACTACCTATTATAACACAAAACTAATTATATCAAAGCTACTGAAAAGAATTTATTGCCTTGAACATACATATAGAATATAAAGAAACACAATACACCACACTGCAGATTAGTACTGTTCATCTATGGTACCTCTCATTTAAGAAGTCAAGACCAAAGCATTTCAAAGGATACAATATGATGCCAGCATTTATCTCCCTACACTGAAATGTTACGTTGTTTATCAAAGTGTTTTAGCAACCTCAATAATGGGGGGGGGGGGAAGAGAAAAAATGGTTGAAAAAATGACAAAGAAAATCCATAGTCAGAACATAATTCTACAATATTTCAACGTCCATCTTTGTCAGCCACCGAGAAAAAGAGAGTTTAGGAAGCAAGGAGCTTTTGTTATTGACATCTGCACTTGAGTAAATGAATGATATTCCAATAAAAGGCTTGTCAGAAAAATTCTCATTGACAATTCCAGAACCTGCAAGATAATAAAAGTAATGTCTTAAAGGTTCATAGAGACACAACTCAAGTTTTAGGAATATACATCAGGCACTGATAACCAAATCTGGGAAATATAAATCTTTAGCGTTCTGAGCTATGGAAATTCCCTGAGCTTGATGGACTCTGCAGCACTTACCTTTCTGCTCTGAGCAGGAAGGTACCTTGTGTGTATATAATTACAGACTTCACCAGTGGAAAAGGGGCCACAGCAGGATGCTTCATTTGGCAACTGAAATGCTTGTCAGATCCTGGGAACAGAGTCTGTGATTCCGCCTAACCATTTGAATGGGGATATATTAAGACGTGTGTGCATAGACAGGTTGATAGATAAGTAGCAGATAGATACCGAGAAGTATACACCTCTCTATATCTAGAAACGTGCACAAATACATCTCAAGCTGCATGCATACACAGATAATTAGAGAAAAACCAAATTAGAGATAACTTCCTTTATAAGTTTAAGTCTACATCCTAAAATTTCTGACGAGCATCCTGAGTCATAATTTGCTCTACAATACCTAAAGAAAAAGTCATAAAAGTTACTCAGCTGCACATACGTTGTCACCTTTCAACTCTGCAGAGCAACATAAAAGCACTACAACCACTTATGTCCAAAAGGTCAAAGACTCCTAAAGCAGCACATGACCATCATTTGTCTGGATGTAAATTGAGCCCTACTGACCTTATAACATCATTGCTGACCCTTTGACATTAGGAGCTTAGTGGATAGAAGGCAGATAATATTCTTAGGCTCCTGTGGATTAATTTTTTTTTTAAAGTTTTCTTTCTTTCCTATTCTTACCGGGGCAATTAGCTGTATAATTAACCTTTTCCTGCTCAAACCAGCTGACAATGTATTCACAAGAACCTCGCAGAATTATTTGAAGACTGAGACTGATAGATAACTTTTATCAAAACTGTTTATAAAGCATCTCTCTGTGACTGGACATGAAGCATCTATTTAATGTCCCCCCCTTTCTCGTGACATGCAGCACCTTTTCTTATTTGGGTTGCAGATGGCCCAGCCACTCAGGCGAGGACCATCTCTTCATTCAGGGCCACATTTTGTCTCCATTCCTGTTCCTTTTACAACCTGTAGCTGGCTATCACCGTGTCACATGAAAATGGGAAGTCAGCCTCCTTTTGCCTTAGAAAAACAAAGCTGGCATACCAAAGGGTTAACCTCATCGTGAGCAGGTATAAAAGAGAGAGACATATGTAATTCCAATTAAAACAGGTTATTTGTGATCAAATGGGAGGGAAAGACAATTTTTTTTTAACATTTCTTGTGCATAACAAGCATGTATTTTTTGTGATGGAAAGTGATTGTTTTGTTCTGCTCAGTTTATTATGCCTGTTAGGGGGAAGCAATCACCAGATTTTAATTAATATAAAAAAAGGTGGCTTACAGTTCAGTCTAGTTAGTGGTAATGCCTGAGTTTCTGGCATGTGAACAGTTTACTTCTGTCTTGTTGATCTGAGATGTGAATGTGTCTCAGAAGGGTTAGGAAGAGCAGACAGATTAGGGACTCGGGTGCTGACTACAACTGAACTCTCCATAAACAATACACAGTAAAAATAATGAAAAACAGATTTTCCTGCTATTGTCAGTAGCCTCTAGACAATGCAACAGTTTCTGGTTTCTTCGGTAAAGATGATATCAATTATGCATTTTATCCATCATGATAAAGTCACATGCTAGGCATAATTGAGGGCCTTCTCTCTGAGGTAATTTCTTTTGGATTTATAAGGCAAAGTACTTAAATTGCCTTTTTTGGCACTTTGTATTACAACAGGGTTTTGTTCTTTTATTTTACTGAAGAAAAGCAGCTGGTATATTTGCAATGTATAGGTCACACCAACACAGAGTGCATGTTTTCAACCCTCCCACACCATTTACAGCAGCTTTAACAATTCAACAAAGCAAATGCTGAATGTTAAATCATTGCAAGGAAATACAGTTACATTTCTTAATGGCTATCACACCTGTATGTAATTGGCAACTAGGTTTTTTTTTATTTGCACACTACTGCTTTTCTGCACTTGAGTTTATTAACCTTTTTTTAAAAAGGCAGAAAAATTAAATAAAACACCTTGAAGACTTCTAGGAAGAGCCCCCCAGCAGGCCACTTACTACAAAAAACAAAAGCAGGATGGCTACTGGGTGACAGTACACTGCAGCATTCATTTCTGAGCTCCCATGTGATGTACGAGATGGAGGATCTGAGAACTCAAGCATAGTGAGCAATGCAATCCACATCCTAAAATATATTTTGCTGAAAACAGCAAACCCAGAGTTGACTTTATCTATTATGTCAAAGAAAGCACCTCTCCAAGTTCTTCACAAGGGACTACGTTCCGCTCTGTTACACACATGCAAACCCATGCTACTTGTAGAGCAGCAGGAACTAATTCACTGTGCGGATTCTTTCTACAATACCTGGCCTAAGTAGAAAATACCGAACATTTAAAATGTCACCAGTGAAGTTCCCTAAACTTAAAATTACAATTCACTGAGTTTGTAACCCTGTCGAAGAAATAATGTACTCCTCTCTTCTTTAAAAAAAATTATTTATACCCTGCCCAAAATGTTGGGGGTGGGAGGGGACGATAGATCATATGGTCAAAATGCATCCTCATTATAAAGTGGTTTTTTTAATGGATGATCACTACTGGGATAACATTAATCTAGTATTAGGACTTTTACGGGAAAAAAAATACAAATGTAATTTATCTCTAACTGTCAGCTGCATTTCTAGAGCTTTAAAGTCTGTAGCTTCCAGGGGCCTTTTGTCTTTCTGCCATGGCAGGAATATCTTGGACAGCTGTAAGAGCTTTGTAAGCTATCTTTCTCAAAATCCATTAGCTAATTCAAGGAACCTAATTAGAGCTGCCATTTTGATGGAGCATACTGAATGCTTAGTACAAACTAGTAACACCATCAATGTTTATTAAAAATCACAAGAACCAAAGCCCTCAGTTCCATATAAATATTATTAATGGACAAATACACAGTACTTATTAAAACACACATGGTGTTAAATATCTATACAAATATACCTACACTAAGACTACACACACGACCAGATGAAAAAAATATATTCATAAACACTGAAAAATGGAAGTAAAACCTAAGGACTATTTTATATAAACTGTTGAAAAGTAAAGTTGCCTCCTTTGGCGATATCGTATGTACATTAAAGAAAGGCTAAGAATGATCTATTTCTCATGTTTTTACTGAGCGGCATGCTGACAATTTGGAAAGAATTTTATGCTTCCCTCAAGAATGTTCCCCAGCTGGAGCCATTTTCTAGCTTCTCTTACATCAGCCACTCCAATCGCCATACTGTGCAGACATTTACACATATTCCAACATTGCACTGGTTAGGGCATCCAAAAATTGAAAGGGAATTTGCACTGTTGAGCTGAAACTGAATTTTGCTGCTGACAGCAACGAAAATGGTAAAGGGAGCCAACAAATAAAGACATCTGGAGTAATGTTCTCCTACGCTTCACTGTATAACAAGCCAAATATAATGAAAGAACAAATCTGGACTATTGAGACAGTAGTGGATATACGGCCCACTCCTAAGAACATCAGAGATCTAATTAGGTTAGGATGTACTCGCATACACCTTACTGTGTAAATAAAGATGTTATTTGGAGACTTCATGGCCTTGTTTTCAATTCAGAACCCTGACAATCTGAAATACAGAAGAGCTGATATTACTTGTTACTCTTTCCAATTTGATGTGCATCTTCACATACATCTAATTTTGTCTAGATTCTACTTTTATGTACAACCAAACACGTGAAAAGAGAAAATCACATTTTCTATAGAAAGACAATAGATATTCTTAAGCCACCAGCATGTGTAAGGTGAAAAGTGTAAACCTTACAAGGAAGAATATAATATTCTAACTACAATACAAAGAGGAATAGTGTAAATAGCAAATGAAATAGCTTTTAATGTATTTCATTAGCTGTCAGTGCAATGTGTGGCAAGATAAAACCATACTACGTAGTATCCAAACATGCTAGAATAGTCCTTACGAAACATGGGGCTTCTTATTAGAGATGCATTTACAGGAAATCTTTGGAACATCCCAGGTCTAATATAATGATCCAAAATTCACTCATCTTAAATATATCACTGAAATGATACAAGAGGGTTTTAATATAGATGCAACATGGATGTTCAAAATTACACTTAATACATAAGGTGGGCTTAAAAGAGTTACTTTCTTGGGGAAGCTGCAGTTCAAGGGACTAAAATCTCTATTGCAATACATTAGCTCTGCCATGGGTGGTGCAGCAAGACAAATTTATTTTAGCTGTCAAAATGATATGGTCACATTTTCAAGCTATGGCTCACATGTATGCATTCTCACAGGTGTTCACATGATAGACAAAGGGCTATGTCTGCAACTGAGGCACAAACAGATTTTACACATGTAAGATCTAAACACTGTCTCTTGTGTGCACAAAAGCTAGCGTGCAAAGTTGCACATGCACGTTTTCTAGAAGCATCTTAGTTCACATCAACAAAGACTGACATATCTCAGGGGATAAAATGCACTTTATGGTAAATTCTGTAATTTAAAAAAGGGTTTGATTGGAACTGCATTTTGGCCAAATATTTCAAACCTGGAGGCCCTAATGTTTGACGTGCACTGAAGGTTTGCAAATTTGGCTTCTACCTTTCCCCCTCATTTATGTATAGGGCACGAACAAGGCTCTGCCATTCCTCGGCATTCCTGTCTGGGCTACTCTTTGCATGTCCTTTATGTTGTTAAGTCCCAAAAGTTTTCCCTCTCTAAAAGTACTGTTTGATGGACGGATTCTTTCGGCTGGCCCCTTTTATGTGTTCCTCTACCTGCCCAACGGCACATCTGCCCTGGCAGATGTTCTAGCTTCATTCTTATATATAGTTATTATGACAATGTTAAATTAAACCAGGCAGTCAAAAATGTATAAACTACAACTGGGCCCCACCACAGAGTTTGGCTCTGGATTCAGACCCCATTCCAAGTTTCCCCAAAGTTAAAGGTGTTTGCATTGGTATGACCCACTGTAGAGAAAGGAACAAGCAAAACATTTTGGCTTTGAGTTGGAGCTTACTCCAAAGCTGTGGTGGGCAATCTGCAGCCTGTGGGCCGCATGCGTCCCATCAGGGTAATCTGCTGGCGGGCCGAGAGACATTTTGTTTACATTGACCACCGCCCGCAGCTCCCAGTGGCCGTGGTTTGCCGTCCCCAGCCCATGGGAGCTGCGGGAAGTGACGGCCAGCATTTACCTGTATCTTTCAATGGGTCTTCCTCCCCCTTCCACAGAGCTCCGTCCTTAACCCTCTCCTCTTCTCCAATTACATCTGATCACACTGTTTCAGTGACCATCCTTAGGGATATGACTTAGAAATCTCTCTTTCCATACGTGACTTGTCTTTCTCCCCTCCTTCTTGCACCTCAGCCTGTCTTTCTGACATCTCCTCCTCGATGCCTTGCAGGCTAGGGGATGCCAGCCTCATCCACCCATTTGTTAGCTTCTCCCACCAACTCTTCCCCTTTCCCCTAGGCTGGCCTTACACATAAAGCCTTCTCTAGTGTGTGAAGTGACTACCTCTCCGCCATCAAATCCACCTTTGAGACCCATCTCTCCAGAGATACTCATAAAGCAGTCAGTCGGTTAATAATGGATAGATTGTGGGGCAGATGGGGATAGTAGACACATCCTTTATCTTTCTCAACAATTTAAAAATGCTAATGGCTATAATGCATACTTCATTAACAACAACTTCATCAAAATATTAATACTGTCAAGTCAAACACTTAAAAGTTAGAAAACGTTCTTCAAGATCTGAAGAAGAGCTCTGTGTAAAGTTTCTCTCTTTTACCAACAAAAGTTGGTCCAATAAAAGAGAAATTCTCCTCTTCTGCCCTTGTCTCTCTATTGAGTATGCGAGAACTGCAAATTTTCTAAGGCTTATAACTTGGCCAAACTGGGGTGGATTTTCCTGGGCAAAAGGCACGTTACTGAGACTAGACTGACTCCCCTTCCAAATTCCAAGTCCCTATTCCAAAGCATAGAGGCACTACAGCTTACTCAATGAAACAAGATTTTTTTTAAATATGGGTAAAACAATATATTTCCCCCTAATCTCATTGTCAAAATAGTGAGACTGAAAGAGCTCAATCTCTTTAGTTTAACAAAGAGAAGGTTAAGGGGTGACTCGATTACAGTGTATAAGTATCTACATGGGAAACACATATTTAATAATGGACTCTTCAATCTGGCAGACACAGATATAACACAATCCAATAGCTGGAAGCTGAAGCTAGACAAATTTAAACTGGAAATAAGGTGGAAACTTTTGGCAGGAAGGGTAATTAACCATTGGAACAATTTACATGGGATCGTGGTGGATTCTCCATCACTTTTGACAATTTTAAAATCAAGATTGGATGCTTTTCTAAAAAGAAACATGCTAGGAATTATTTTGGGGAACTTCTATGGCCTCTGTTATAGAGGAGGTCAGACTATATTATGATCACAATGATTCCTTCTGGCCTTGGAATCAGTGAAAACAGAAAAACTATTTTAGCTTTCCAAAAAAATTCAGCCTGAGGCAGACACCCAACATGGGAAAACTGAATCTGAATGGTTAAAGTTCAGCAAAGTTATAAGCAAGGGAGAACGGGATCTTATAATGGAAAGTGTCACTACCAGTTCTGCTTATAAGAAGAGTGGAATATATTTGACTGTATGATACTTCTTCCACTCTTCATATGTGAACTGTCTTCGGAAATTGTAAGCTTCTTGGACCAGGAACAGAGTCATCATATGTTTTTGTACAACATCTAGCACCGTGGAGACCTGATTCTGACCTTTCAGCACAACCGCAATATAAATATTACAGAACAACAACAAATTGGAGGGCTGGCTAGGTGAGTAGGTACCACTCCTGCATGTGTTCCATATGAAGCTACAGTCAGCTTAACGAGATAGCTAATTGACGAGTGCTACTTCCTTCACTTGTCCATTAGGGTAAGTACAGCACATGGATATCTCACCCATCAAAGACAAGAAAATGCATTAATTTTGGACTTCTTAGAGCTGCTAATAAATCTGACACTGTCTGGCAGTTTTCTTCATTTCCTACCATTTGACAGATACTGTGATCACAAGTTACAGAGAATGTATTTTCCTCTGTGAAATTATCATTCCAGTAAAACTAGCCAGAAGGAAACATTATCAAAGTACAGAAGCAGGGTATCATTTTATTTTATTTTTAACTTTAGGAAGCTACTCTGCGAATGTCTGTTGGTGGGAGCACAATATAAATTCATAACCCTGCACTATGCTGTATATATGAATTTATTATAACAAATAAACATACCAGGTGCTTGTTTTTGCAGCAAAGTTAGTATTCCTCTCACAAAGAGCCAGCCTGGTTTTAGACAGACCCCTTACTGTAAATCCCTGTGACTTCCCCCCCCCCCCCCCGCCCTTAAACTGACATGTGTGTGGAATCAAGCAAAATCTTCCTCATAATTTTTCATTACTA
The DNA here is from genome assembly GCF_002925995.2 of Terrapene triunguis. Lineage (NCBI taxonomy): Eukaryota > Metazoa > Chordata > Testudines > Emydidae > Terrapene > Terrapene triunguis. Next base: position 58,925,561 of record NW_020664413.1, on the reverse strand, counting down.
ATGGCTTCTTTTTGGTATGTGCGTTTGAGAGGAGGGAAGGCAAAGGGCAGGAAAATCAGTTTTAAGTGCTCTGCAAATGATCTTCCTGAATCTGGGCCTCATAAATCCTATCAAATGTTATATTTCATCAATAGGCTGGAAAAGCTTTTTTCTCTGCAATGATGAAGCCCAGCTTTAAAATTTATGGTTTCATTTTAGAAATGGACTATAAAAAGAGGCTGAGTTAGCTGTCTATCAACTGAACCTGGAACTAGCAAGTAAGGTGTGGGCTTTCAAAGTGTTTATATATATAATTGTGTGTATATCTATTTATGTGTGTGCATGCATATCCACACACCGTTTTAACAGAAACAGCTCTTAAAAATGCAAAAAGGTTTGATGATGATGATGACAGATTGATGTTGTATTGTCATAAGAATATCCACACATGAGTGTAACATTCCTTTTTTCATTAACTGATAAGAATATTATTCTTCCTAAAATCCCTCCATTCAAACCGATAATACTGCTAAAGGAAATATCACATTAACATGATAAAAAAATTATCTGGCACAGTTTGACAAGCGATGGGTCACTGTGATTTGCCTTATGAATTTACATTTGGAGGGGTTCTAGCTATCTACATCCCAGAGTTGCTTCATCAATCAGATACCACGATGATGGGGATGATATAAGAATCAGAGTGGAACAGAAAAAAAAAAAGTCTAGATTAATTCTTATGCAGGATTATCATCACACATTACCATGATCTTTGCTGCTCAGATCAATCTGAAATGTAAGTGTTGGTGGTGACACAAAGCCTAGCAGTCTCATTGTTTATTATACCGTGATGGAAACCTTAGCCTTTGGGAACATAGCTGAAGCTGAATAGTGAATGTTAAAGAAGAGTTACGCAGTGTTGAAGTTACATTTATTCCAGGCAAAGAATCAGAAAACAAAGAAATCTCTTCTTCTCTTGCTGCTGAGCTAACACACACAAAATTAAATACTGAAAACTAAATTTGGATAATGTTAAGGGTTATTGTGGACACGCACTCCAAGGTAATTTTTGAAATAAGCACTTAAAACAAGCAGCTGATATTGCTCATTTATGGTCAGTAATGGGATATGCCACCACTGGCAATGGGCAATCACTTCTCCAGTGTTAGCAGGCAATGTAGCATACACAGAGCCATATCATCCCACAGCATTGTGAAGTCCCCTTATAGATAGGGCCCTACCAAGTTCATGGTCCACTTTAGTCAATTTCACGGTCATCGTTTTTTTATAATTGTAAATTTCATGATTTCAGCTATTTAAATCTGAAATTTCACAGTGTTGTAATTGTAGGGGGTCTGACCCAAAAAAGGAGCAGTGTGTGTGGGGGTGGCTATTGTAGGAGGGTTTGCGGTACTGCTACCCTTACTTCTGTGCTGCTGCTGGCGGCGCTGCTGCCTTCAGAACTGAGCAGCTGGAGAGCGGTGGCTGCTGGCCAGGAGCCCAGCTCCGAAGGCAGAGCCACCACCAGTAGCAATGCAGAAGTAAGGATGGCATAGTATGGTATTACCACCCTTTCTTCTGCGCTGCTGCCTGCAGAGCGGGGCTCTCAGTCAGCAGCCAACATTCTCTGGCCACCCAGCGCTGAAGGCAGCGCAGAAGTAAGGGTGGCAATTCCACGACCCCTCTAAAATAACCTTGCAACCCCCCCAGCAACTCCCTTTTGGATTAGGACCCCCAATTTGAGAAACGCTGGTCTCCCCCGTGAAATTGGTATAGTATAGGGTAAAAGCACACAAAAGACCAGATTTCATGGGGGGCGGGAAACCAGATTTCACAGTCCGTGAATTTGGTAGGGCCCTACTTATAGAGCTTAATAAAGGTTAAGGGCCAAATTGTGCCTCCATTTTACTGTGATGCAATTGATTGCAGTGAGATTGCAAGGAGTGTACACCAGGGCAGAAGGTAGCCCTTAAAGATTTAGACACACTTTGGGTTGGGTTAAGGATGCCATGCTGCCTTATTGTTGGGAATGGCCTTTCTTTTATCATCGTATATGGCCCTCAGTATGAAGTTTTGTATTTACATTTATATTTGTTTCAGTACTAAGTTTCTAGTGAAAGTAACTTGGTATCAGGGAAGGGACTGTCTTTTCATTCTGTTTGTACAGCACCCTGCACAATGGGGTTCAGGTCTATGACCAGGGCTCCTAGGGATTACAGTGATACAAACAAATAATAATAATATGAAACACAGTATATTGCTATGCAATAGGTGATACCCTAACATATAGAAATGAATAATGCTGCAGCCTCCTCCATTTGAATGGGATTTCTTGTTACTGGAAGACATCTTTAACAGGTCTTAACCAGAGGATTCTCTTGGCATGTCTACTGAATGGTATATTTCTTACTGCAGTGATGGATATTGGCACTGTTCGATAAGCACAGAAGTTGCTGTGAAAATGCAGAGGCTGAAATATAATTATAATTAAAAAAAATATTTTCAGATGCCAATAGAGTGATCCAATTTAACATTAATACCCATGAACGTTTAAAAAACAATGTTTAACAGTGTCTGAGGTAGCTACAATATTACTAAAGGGCTCTGACGGGGAGGAGTAATAATTTTGGAAGTGCAAGAGATATACTCCCACTTTCTCTCTCTTTCCCTCAAACATTTGTTTCTGTTCCAAGATTTCACTTTAATCATGTAATTCAGGTCTTCCAGACTGCTCATGCAATTTTCAATACCTGAATTAACTTTTCTTTAGGCTAAACTCCCTGTCTGTCAATGACAAGAAGTGCACCATACACATTTTCTCAATCATTTCATTCCTCTTTCTTAATTTCTCTCCTGTTTTCTATCTTTGCACCTGTTTTTCTACAATTTATGTCAAACTTCACAGCCCCCCTTCCATTCTCTTCCTCCCTTCCTTCACACTCATTCTCTCCAGCCCTATCTTCTCTTTTCTCCTCTGGTTCTATTTGGTTTGATCAACTAAAACTAGCCCCTGTTTATGTTGGGTTCAAGGGTAATAAGATATACATAACCTTTCCCCTCTTGGACACAAGTCTGAATCTGGCTTTGATCAATTGTGACCAAAATTCATTACCATCAGATGGTTTTTCAGTGTCATTTATGTGAAATGCATTGCGGGTCTTACTCCAGTTTCTAATGGATAGCATACTTGCCTACCCACAGGCTTTTGGAAATTTCTCTGGCCTGTGAAACTGCCTACAAAATCTTAGGATTTTCAGTAGTACAAAACATAAAAGAGACTATTATTATTTGTATTGCAGTTGCACTTAAGAGCCCCAGTCATGGAGAAAGCCCCATTGTGGCACATGCTGTACAAATACAGAACAAAATAGGCCGTCCCTGCCCCAAAGAGTTTACAATCTAAGTATGACATAAGAAGCATACAACCTCAGATGTGGGAGTAGACAGATACAACAGGCAGATAGGGCGGGGGGAGGACACAAGGTAGTAGTATGTGTGACAGTGATGCTGAATATATTAGAGGAGAAAGAGAGATGTGTCTTGCCTAGGCAGGCTGCAAAGAAGACAGTTCATGAGCCTGAGACCCCCTGTTGTCTGGATTCTCTTTAAAGTCTACCGTATATTATTTGCCTGATATATTTTTTTTTAAATGACTGGATCTATTTTCTTGGCAAACTGGAAAAAGCAACTTTGGTGGAAGGGAAGTGTGTAAGGGTCAGCCAAGAGTAAAGTCTCAGGCATTTCAGTTTCCCAGAGTAGGTAGTAATGATGGACAGATGCCCATATCACAATTGGCAATCTCAGCAGAAAAATCAAGGACCAAATAAGCATACAAATGGATCAGAGCTTCCAACCCCAGAGTATCACCCATCAAGGATGTTCCTGCGGGGCTGGTATGATGCACTTTGGCAGATTGGATTGAGGGAATTTGCACTGCTGGCTGCACTGTATCTGTTCAGTGGACAGAGAATGTCATTATTTAGTGCTGTCTATCCAGCATCCTTCACGAGCACTAATTGTAGGGAAGAAATAAAGCTGGGTCATAAAAAAAAAACGTACATCCAGACTGAAAAAAAAAATTGATATCAAGTTTCCATCTGATGCATTTTGTAATGACCAGTGGTTCTAAACCCCAAAGGAGGTAGATTATTACTGTCTAAAGCACAATCACCTTAAAATTTCTCATTTCACTTGAAACCCATTTGTCGATAATCAAATGGATTTCTGATCTTATTAATATGCAAAATTACCCTTCCTTTTCTTTCCTTCTGAAACAGTGCTCCCTATGGAATAGTCATTAAGGCTGTTCCATGAATTAGCTCCATTTACAGGCAAAAGCAAGAACAGAGATACACCCTCACCATCTTACCCCTCTCCAATGGAGAGCCTGTGACATATTGAATATGTGCTTCTTGCATATACCCTGAATCTTCAGGCACGCAGTCTGGAAATCAGAATCTGATCTCGGTCCTGGGTTTTCTGTTTGGCTGCAAAATGTGCTTTCCCTAATCCCTCAGGCTGCTTTGCACTGTCAGTTTTGTTTTCTATTCCAGATTTCTGCTGTATCTTTTTTATTAATGTAGGAAACAAAACAAAACAACTGACATGAAGGAGACAGCCACAGAATTCACACCCATGAAGAAAACACAGGACTATATGTTCACATTTGCATTGCAATATTGTGACCACCTGTAAAATATTGACCTGATCCTGTGCCCACTAAAGACAATGGCAAAGGTTCCATTGACATCAGGCCCTATGAGAATTGTGCCAATTACAAGCTTACCACTATGAACAGAACATTACAAAATAGTTCAGTACTGCCTATGGTAGTCATGGAGACAATGATGAAGTGACTATGGCTCACTCATCACACTAACTAAATCCTCCATCCCTAAATCCTAGGGCAGAATCAGTCAATTCTTTGTCCTTCAGAGAAAAATAAGATAAAAGGTGCTATATTACTGCAGTTCAGCTGAGCATTCCAACAACATATACTCATGTGGGTGCAATCTGGATCTGTGGGCAAATTTCCTTTAAGAAAACAGATCATATTCCAGTGCTTTGCAAGTGGTATAAAAATAGAATCCTTGCAGAATGGTATTTCAACTTTTCATTTAATTAAAAGGGAAATAATATCCCAAAGAATGTATTAGCTTTCTCGGGTATTTCATAGCTCTGATGTTCCAGAGGATGGTGGTCTGCATCAGAATAGCAGTTTTGAAACTAGCTTCCTAGAGTTCTTATCTGCATCTCTTCATTGCTTCTTGGCAGGAATATATGCTTGGATAGTAGATTTTATAATTCAGATATACGCTCAATGTGCTTTCTTAGGAATTCTTAAAAATCTGTAACAAGATTATGGGTGACAAGTGGTCCTGTGGAAGTCAATGACAATGACAGAGTAGCTGAGCTCTCACTGCATTGCTACCTGGAGCATCAGCAGCCCTTGAGCTTCAACCCCTACTCCCGGATGGGTCAGCTAGCTCGAGTTGAAAGCACCACTTGTGCTGGAGATTTTTGTGTGTGTACGAGAGTCGGGTTAGGGGCAACACTTGAGATATACTTCAAGCTAACACTGCAGTGAAGACAAGCCCTGAGATTCACAATGAACTGTGTGTCTGGAAAAGAACAAACCCAGTTCAACTCTTCCCTTGTTTCTTATGCTGTCAGTTGTTTTCCAAAAGATCCGCAACAAGTTATCTCAGTCTGCTACTGCGGGAAAGCTTACATAAAGAGATGAATTTCATAGCATGCTTAATATGCAGACTCATCCTGATCTCCAGTTGTGGGTACTTCCATAGCCAAGGAGGGCCTTTCGTCTAGAACGCTCTTGGATAACTTGCTTGGAGATTGTCAGCTTGTTTAATCATAGCTGCTATGATGGGGCACACAGAGGGACAGAGGCAGACAGAGAGAGACACGCACACAGGTGGTCTCTGAGCTAGCATGGACCTAGCCCATCAAGGGATTTAAAGATCAGGACTGACACATTGAAAAAGATCCAGAAATGTACGGACAGCCAGTGTAAGATACAGTGCATCAGTCATATGTGCTTCCTTCACTTGGCCGTTGTCTAAAGCCCACGAGACACCATCACAATCCCTCAAATCCAGATTAATGCTATGCACAGACTACACTCTTACTCCTATGAAACTGAGCATTTTCACCTAGATTATGGATTGTCTCAGAGATCAGTTGAGAGGAGGCAAAGCCCATGAATGATGGATTGGAACAGAAGTCAGGAGACAGAAAAATTATATTTACCTACCTCAAAAGGGAGTTGAGAGACTACTGTAACATTTGTTAATTGTGTTCAGATCCTAAAATGGCAGACTCTCTCTACAGAAGTACAAAGTACTATTCATTATTATTACATCTAATGAAAGGGAAACAATTCACAAAGAGGGACGCATACGAAATCAAACATACTCTGCCCAAGGTTTGTTTTTTTAAAACTTTCTTATTTTTCATTAGTGCATTCCTCACGCTGACATCCTCCTATGCATACCATACTGGTCATACTGTAAATCACTGCCAAGGAAAAATATTTTAATGAATAAAGACCTATTAATCTATTCACACTTAACTAGATTTTCTTACTCTCCATCGCTTTTGTAAAACACTTTAAAAACATTTGTCCCTAAGGAGTCGATGAGTGCGACACCGGAGGATACTAGCATCTACAACAGTGATGGAGAATCCAATACACACAGGTTCTTGTTTCACTGGGCTGTGCAACCATTTCCCCTCTTACACGTAACTGTGCATATCAGTGTGTTAGTGATGCTTTTGCAAAGAGGGTTTGACAACAATAGAGAGTCCCTTGCCTGCTAAACAAGAAGTGACAACTCCATTTGAAAGCTGTCCCTGGATGTGTTTTATGTGCAGAAATTATCTGTGACAGTTCAGATCAAAATAGAGTTTTCATTTCACATAGGAGGTAAATGGACGATAGAACAGGTTACTTTAAATGCTACAGTCTAGTCCAATTAATGTTGCAGACAATTTGTTATGAATTTTCTCTGTATTACTAGTTCTAAACTTTGAAAACAATGTAAAACTCATTTTCCCCAATAGCATGACTTTAAAAGAACAGGTCAAAAGGTAAAAAATACAGTTAACAAAAAACAGCCCTGCAGGAATATGGCAAAAAAAGAGCTCAGGTTACAGTAATCTGGCTGTGAAACTAATGAGTATAAAATGGAAAAGAAAACATCACTTCATCATTCTTTACAGGGAGATCCCAGGGACTAGGGGTGAAATCCTGATCCTTCCATCGTAATCAACAGGAGTTTTGTCATTTACTTCAATGAGGTCAGGATTTTATTTTAGAATTCAGCCTTCACGACAGACAACATGAGTCCATAGGCAACTATTATTTGCATTTCAGGCTGCACAAAGGAAACCTACAACATCTGGACTAGATAAAGGGAACAAGGACATAATTTGCAATTTTTTCAAATGTCAGGTCTAATGGATCATTTTTGCCTCTGATATTGGATACAAATTTCTGTGTATTCTGGAAAATCATACCTGCTGATTTTCAAAGATACACATCCTTAAGCACCAGCATGCTATCTTAGCTGAAATAAGAGAACAGAGAATGAAATCAATAATGATTTCACATGTTACTGTATGCGGTTATGTAGTGTGGTAATTCCTTTTACCATACCTTATACCGCTGTGATTACATGTTTACTGTCTATAGTATTTATTAACTAAATTTATAAAGATGCCTACCAGCATTCTGACACTGGATTATCACATTTCTTCCCACTATACATGTATTCATATATATTACATTTAAATCAACAGGTTGATTTTCTGAGCATTTTAAAGAACTACTCTATTAAAGCAAATTATACCAGTCCAGATTCACTACTGCATTACTCCAGTTTTACACCAGTGCATATTGCTGAATCAGGTTCACTATCGTCTTCTCACTTACCCGGCAGAGTTGGTGGGGGAATTAATGTTTTGTACATTGCTTTTAAGATGTAAAGTGCTACATAAACACTAAGTATTAGAATCAAACAAGTGGTGAAACAAGAAGTGAGTTAGGTCATCCCAAACAAGTGCCAACAAACATTATGTCATGTATTTTGTTATGGCACACTTTACAGAAAATGTATTCTGAAATTTTTTTAATAGAAACATTTTTTCTTGGCACTATTTACATCATTTTGTATGTATAACTGGGATTTTGTTTTCCAATATGCTTTACTTTGCATTTATCAATACTGAATTTCATCTGCCATTTTGTTGCCCACTCACCCAGTTTTGTGAGACCCCTTTGCAACTTTTTGCAGTCTGCTTTGGACTTAACTATCTTGACTAATTTTGTATTGTCTGCAAATTTTGCCACCTCACTGCTGATCCCTTTTTCCAGATCATTTCTGAACATTATGAATGGCACTGGTCCCAGGACAGACCCATGGGGGACACCACTATTTACCTCTTTCCATTCTGAAAACTGACCATTTATTCCTACCCTTTGTTTCCTGTCTTTTAACCAGTTATTGATTCATGAGCAAACCTTCCCTCTTATTTTGCTTAAGAGCCTTCCGTGAGGGATCTTGTTAAGAGCTCTCTGAAAGTCTAAGAACACTACATCTAAGAACACTGGATCACCCTTATCCACGTTAGCTGACCTCCTCAAAGAATTCTAATAAATTGGTGAGGCATGGTTTCCCTTTACAAAAGCCATGTTGACTGTTCCCCAACAAATTGTGTTCATCTATGTGGGCACACCATGGATTTGTATAGTGTCATTATGATATTTTCTGTCTTATTTTCTATCCCTTTCCTAATAGTTGCTAATATTCTGTTAGCCTTTTTAACTGCTGCTGTGCTCTGAGCAGAATTTTTCAGAGAACTTAGCCAGGGTGATTCCAAGATCCCTTTCTTGGGTGGTAACAGCTTATTTAGAACCTATCATTGTATCTGGATAGTCGGAATTATTTTTTCCAGCGTGCATTACTTTGCACTTACCAATGTTGCATTTCATCTGCCATTTTGCTGCCTAGTCACCCAGAGGCTGATTTCAATGACAAGTTACATACTACAGGTAGCAGCTTTGCACTTTCATATTTGAGTATCATCTGAACTCTTGGGTGAATACCATCTGCTTCTGGTGACCGATTACTGTTTAATTTATCAATTTGTTCTAAAACTTCTTCTACTGACACATCAATTTGGGACAGTACCTCAGAATGTCACCCAAAAGAATAGCTCTGATGGGGATATCTCCCCCACATCCTTGGCAGTGAAGACTAATGCAAAACAATTCATTTAGCTTCTCTACAATGACCTTGTCTTCCTTGAGAGCTCCTTTAACACCTTTGTCGTCTAGTGGCCCAACTAGATTCCTGCTTCTGATGTACTTAAAAAAAAGTTATGATTAGTTTTTGAGTCTCTGGCAAGTTGCTTCTCTGAGGGCTAGTCTACACTGGCAGTGCTTTAACGTGCCTTGTGTGGTCGCAGCTCTCTAAAAAAACCACCTCCACGAGGGGCGTAGCTCCCAGCGCTGGTGCACTGTCTGCACTGGCACTTTACAGCGCTGGAACTTGCAGCGCTCAGGGGTGTGTTTTTTCATGCCCCTGAGCCAGAAAGTTGCAGCACTGTTAATTGCTAGTGTAGACAAGCCCTAACTCTTTCTTTTCAATTTACTTGCCAGGTTTGCGCTCTTTCCTATTTTCCTCAGTAGTATCTGATTTCCAAATTTTAAAGGATGCCTTTTTGCTTCTAATGACCTCCATGACTGTGCTGTTTAGCCCCGGTGGTATTCCTTTGGCCCTCCTACTGTCTTTTTGATTTGGGATATATATTTAGTCTGAGCCTCTATTATGAGCTTCTATTTTATAACTGAGACAATTTGTAGCAGCAACATGACTTAATAAATCTTTAGTACACGGGTGTGCAGAGGTTCAGACTAGAAACATCAGTGGTGGGGTGTTCACTGGGGCAATGGCATCAGCACATTCCCTTGAACTACCCAGGCAAGCATAAAGTGGCTGCCTAGAAACCCTCTCTCTGTTTTCCCTTTATTGGAGAATGCACGCTGTAATCCTTCCAGATTACACATCTATGTAAGCATAGTAGTGAACATGCTCTTAAATGCTGGTCTCAATTTGGATGCCCCAAAGATTTAGTAGGGGAAACTCAACAGACTAAAACCGTTTTTACCTGCATAACATCAATAGTTTGATCCCTAGCTCTGAGGGGGGAAAAAAAAAACAAAAAACCAACAATAAACATTCTGAAAAATGGCTATTTTTTCCAGGTCATATATCTCTGCAACCTATAGCTCAAATGACCCCAAATTTGGGTCACAAATCCTATTCTGCACTCTCCTGAGGTACACCAAATTTCAAAGCAATCCAACTAAGCATGTTGATTTGAGAGGATTTAGAAAGGTCAAACTTTAAACAGAATTTGACACAACTTTAACTATAGTGGTGTTGCCATGTGCTATAATACATTATGGAAAAAAAACAGGACTAGATTAAAATGCTTTGTCACTGCAAACACTCTCCAGTGGGATAAAGCATTCAGAAGATATGATACCTCAATCCTTTCACTAGCCAAGAATTGAATACTGTTAGTCTTGGATCCATGGGAGGGGATAGATTTTCACATCTAAGGAGAAAGGAAAATACATGTTTGTGTGAAGTTATTTAAAAAAAAACAACAACCAGCGGTTAGAAGCTGTACAGAGGTGTGCCATATTAGAAGTAGTCCTAGCAGAGATGAATTAGTGGGCAGAGTGCAGGTTAAATGATCAAAGATACAAAATAAATATTGCTTGTCACATGGACACATGTGGTATAAATGGGAATATTTAGTTTAGATGTACTGGGTTTGGTGGAGATAGATTGAGATACTGTACATCATTGGTAAAGAATTGGCAAGTTGGCAGTGGTGCTCCAGAATGAACATTAGATTTCTGCCTGTTCAGCTGTGGAGTCAGAATGTGTTGGTAAGATGCACAAGACTTCTCAAGCTGTGCAGCAAGGAGGTCAAAGCATCAACACTGATGTAGACGGTGGCATTTACAGAGAAAAGAAGGAAAAGATCAACCCACCCCCTTTATTCTCCCTTTTCTGAAGCAGCTGCATAAACACTGTATAAAACATAAAGCAACTGTCTTTTGTATTTTTTCAAACCAGGGATAGCAATAACTGAAAATTTCAAAGAAAGAAAACACTTTCTTCAGGTGAGGGACTGCAGACCATCTGCCTATAATTTGTGTACTTAACAATCAATAACAATTAGGAACAGGCGCTTTGCTGATTTAATGCTGTTCCCCAAGCCTTCCTACACTAACCCATACCCCTGTCACATTATTATGGAAGTAGCTGCTGATTTGTAAAGCAAGGACTTGCATTGCAACAAGCTTCCTCTATCATTACCTGAGAACAGAGCAGAAGCACTTCAGGTTCCCTGGTTAGCAGCACACTTACTGCATACAAGTGCTCAATTAAAGCAGCCCTTTCAGACAATTATTGAGCATTACAGCAACTCAGACATAGAAAATAGCCCCAAAAAATAGAATGTGCTTTCACCCCTCCATCAAAGCTGTACATTTTCTAGCTGGGCAATAACAAAGCTGCACGAGAATCACCAGGTTATTCTGTTTTGAAGATTTTCTTTAAACCCCTAAAGTTTTTACACACACACACACTCTCTCTCTCTCTCTCTCTCTCTCTCTACTTGTGTCCTAGACTATAAACTTCTAGACTGTCCTCAGACTCATTATTTGTTTTTCATGGATTTTATGCAGATACCATAATGATTATCTGAGGCTGATTCCCATTTATGAGGTAATAATGGGCTGAATACAACTCTAAGGCCCAAGGCAGACGTGTTTATGGTAGATAAACTCTGAGGCTGAAGGATATACTTCAGTTAATACCACATTGATAGGAAACACCCTCAAGTTATTATTACACTGAACATTTTAATTTAAAATTGAAATTTTAAATGAACAAAGAAAATCAACCATAAAAATGGGCTGTCAAATGAGTGTTTAAAAAGTTAAAACACTTGTTTGGCCTTTCCTTGCTCCATTAGCCCTCCTCTCCTCATGATTCTCTTGCTCCCAGCCCACACCTTCCCTGCAAATCAAGAAAAGTCATGCACCCTCCACCCTGAATTGGGAGGGAAGAGTATGGATTCTTCCAATGCAAACAAACAATGCAAACACAACATCTGACTGCTATTCTGCGGAGAAGAGCCTTGATGGCCAGCGGGACAAAGAAGAGATGATCGGGGAGAGATGGGAGGTAGGACGGAAATGAGCCAAAGACTGGATGAGCTTGTTTTTTTTCACAGTTGCATTCAAACCATTCCAGAAGTTTCTAAAGTTGGTTCGCTTTGCTTTTGAAATATTTTTTTAAAAAAAATCTTTTTCGTATTAATTTGAGAGTTTTTCTCCTTCAGTTTGAAGGAGTGACAAACAAAGGCAGCCACCTGTTTTGTAGGTAACTGGACAGCACAAAATGTTTTATGTGAGTGCTCCCTGTTGGTCTCTAAAAATGGACTCCAGACATCTAGGATGTGTAGTGATATAAAGATACTTGCCGCTGGGTTAGCTGAAGCAATATGACTTTCCCATGTCCCTGTGTCCTCACAAGAGGCCTTGCTTTCTCTGGGATACAATCCAGACTATGGCTACAAATAAGTTATTTTTCTTTCTGTAGCAGTCCCAGTGTCAGTCTCTGTACAATGGCCAAAATTCTATTGGACTACCAATGTCAACAACAAATCTGCTGCAGAATGTCACACCTGGCAGCGAATCTGTTAGTGAGTCAAGCCCCTCAGCAGCACTTACTTTGGTTGCCATATGGTGCCAGGCTTCCCTTTGTAGATGTAAGCAGTCAAAGAGTTCAGAGTCTTTACCAGAGTAGCTGCTCATTTATCACTTCTAACATCAATAGTATGCCTGAGCTGATGAAGAAATAAGAGAATGATACCACACTGCCTCTCAAAGTTTGCTGTGACCCTTTGGACTACTGGCTGTATCAATGACATCATGATCACTGGTAGAAAAATAACGTTTCTAAGTCTATCATCAACTGCATGCCCTGCACAACTGCCAGGCAATATCACAATTTTTCTCTTTTTATAGTGAATCTTGCCTCTACCCAGTTCTTCCATCTCTCTCCAGTCATCCAAATATTTTTTGTTAGCAACATATAGTAATGACTACATTTTTAAAACAAGATAGATTCTTGTTTTTTCTAGTGGACTACCGGATCCAGTTTTTTCCTCCTGTCTATATTTGCCATCAATACTACTGCAGTGTTACTCAGTCTTTGCTTGTCTTTCCATCAATTACATCTTGACACTATCAGGGTCCTGGACTCTGTTTAGGAATAATAAGGCTTTTCCATTGATCTCTCCTAATGTCACACACTTGACACTGCATAAAGATGTAGTGTTATTTTTGTTGACTCACTCTGAGTTCTGATCAGGTGGATCCTATTAGTTCTAGCCCAGGATATAAAAGGATTTGACTGATTCTCTGAGACAGAGGAAACTATGGGCTGGGACTGATTGGTTCTGCAGGGAAAATCCTAGAGAACAGCCAAGCTGGGGAGAAAGCGTAGGCTGAAGTTTATGTTTTGTTATTATTTAAGTTAACAATAAATGCAAGCCCCAAGAAGGGGTAAGTTTGCACTACTGTAAATCCAGAATTTGTCTATTCTGCTCAGAATAGAGCAAGAACTCTACCTACGGTACTTATAGACACCTAGGGGTATGTCTCCACTTCAGAGTTAACTCAAGTGATTGGCATCCAGGTCTGTGCACCCAGGTTAGCAGCCACACTGCAAAGCCGTCACTGTGTTCCACACGGTGCTTCGCTCACTTGAGTGTAGATTCCTTGGTTCTTTGTGCTGCAGTAAGGTGAGTTGCTCTATAATTCTTTCCCAATGAATCATGGGAGAACTTGTCTGTTATTCTGGGCACACAGGGGGGAATTGTGCGAAAACATTGGAGGACTATCAGCACTCGAGTTATTTAGCGGGTGTCCTCACTCAAGTTTAAGCCTATACCCCCAGTCAAGCTAGCTAGCTCAGATTGAAAGCACCACTAAACATGGGTCAGAGATTTTTATGTGTGGACAGGAGAAGAGTTAGGAGTGAGACCCAAGTAAGAGCCTGAGTCAACTCTCAAAGTGAAGATATACCTGGCAGTCAATGTCCCATCCAGAACTGCAAGCAGGTAAAACTTTTTTTCTTTTCTTTAAAGATGTAGTTTAATTATTGTGTTCTCTTTTTCTGGTACCTCAACTTTCTCTCATTCAGATCCGTTCAATCCATGTCCACTGTTGTCACTCTTCCTTGCCAAGTCTAGGAACCACTTCTCCATATTTATTGGCCTTGAGCTCTGTGCTGTCTGAAACACAGCTAGAATTTTGGGGTGGGCCAGCAAAACAATGTTGTGTCTACTTCCCCCCTCCTCCACACAACCAAAAAAAGGCATCAGACAGCGAGAGTAACGATTGTGGGCATGGCCTTTAGAGGGAGCAGAGAGCCAGGATTGCTTAGGCACATAACCGACTGGAGAGACAGACGTGGAAATTTTGAGGAAGGCACTATCTGCTGTTTGTATCTACTGTCTTCAGGGAAACAGGACTTTGTGAACAGTCTTTGTAAACAAATAGGATTGTACCAAAGAATACACGTAACTTGTATCATCAATTTCTCTCCCTAATGGAAACAATCCTGTAAATCCTGCAAATTGGCTAGTTCATTGGGCCAATGAGGCAGCAATTCCCACTGACTAAAAGAGGAGGAAAGGGGTGAGAATCCCTTCCAGTATTAGTTGAGAATAGAGATGACTGTGAATTTTCAATTCACTGAAATCAAATTTTTTGCAGGAGTCTCTCAGTTTTGATTAAACTTTCATCGGGAAAGGTTAAGGATGCAATTTCTGGACAAAACTAGAGTGAGAGACACCTCCCCTCCCCAGAATAGCCAACTGTCCAGTGGTTCAGGAACTCAAATAATGTGGAAGAGCCAGGTTCAGCTCCTGACTCTGCCTGATTCAGACCAAGGATTTGAATCGTGATCTCCCACATCCCAGGAGAGCGCCCTACCCACCAGACTACTGGCTATTCTGGGTAGATAACATTCCTGTTGGAGTGGTTCAATTTTTTAATAAATAAATAATTAAATATACACTGGAACAGGGATTTAAATCGGAGTCTCCAACATCCCAGGCGAGTACCCAGACCACTGGATTATAGAATCAGCCCCTCTCTCTGGCCCAATTTTTTATACAAAGCAGAACAGCTCCAGCAGGAGAGAGACTGAAAGAGACCCATACTAGACTAGCCAATAGCCTTTGGCTAGGGCACTCCCCATTAAAGTTCTTGCTCCAAATCAGCCTGGAGCTGAGCCTTGGTCTTGAACATCCCAAGTGCGTCCCTGAACTACCGAGCTGGTACGGGGGAATCTCATTTTCTCTTATTTTTCACAAAAAGCTTCAAAAGGTCTCGGTTTTGTCCTGATGTGGAACAGGAACATTTCTGAAATCTCAAAATGTCTTGTGGGACAGGAAAATCATTTTCCGTCCAGCTCTAGCTGAGAGCTACAGACCACTGGAAACTAGCGGGAAAATAAAATTACATGAGAGTTTTAATCATTTTCTCCACTTTTTATTTAGAATTAGATTTGGTATTTTTATTTAGGATTACCAACATCCCAGAGGTTATGTATTTCTCTGTTCATGTTCCCATTGTGCAGCTATTAAGTATGAAAAAAATGTAGAAAAAACATATTTCCTTACAGCACATCTACTAAGGTAGATTTTCCTGTTCAAGAAGAACTGTTTAGTTAAATTGCTAGCCTGCTAAATGGAAATACCACAAGCTATTAGAGGTTTGCACTTTCAATATGCAAGTGACTGGCCTATAAACAAGATTTTAACAGCTTCTCTTTTGAACAGCTCTGACTGTTTAATTAATCTTCAGCCATTAACCATTCATTTAAAATGCCACTTACGAAATCTTAATTTTGCACATTATCAGCTGGTACACAAATAGCTATCCATGAGCAGTAGCGTAATGATCTCCCTCTCTTTTTCTTAGAGCTCACCTACCCTATAGTCAATTTTGGCTTCTTAATTAATCACATACATATTAGCATTTAAAATTAAATGGCCGTTTTTTAAAAAGACTTAATGTGCAGAGAAAAGTTAATACTCAGATTATTCTGCTGCTTGTTAAAGGTACAAAAACCAGCTTTTGGTCAAACAACCTCCTGCACAAGACAGAAATTGGGACCTTTTGCCCTCAGCCAGAAAAATCAGCAATGGAAGAGAGACATGCAGGGCCATATAATACCATTCAAGCTGTATAGAAGATCTCAACGTTCGCTTTTATTTATACATTTAAGAAGCTGGCAACACCATCCTCCAACACAAGTGAGGGCAGATGCTCAGACACATATATGCCTTTTGCATACGTGTCCAAGGACTGCAAAAAAAGGATGTGGGGTTAACAGTAAATAGGCAAAGTTATCACAGAATGATACCAGGCAGTATTATCACATAAGAAAAGGTGGATCTGGAGGGAAAAAAATCTGATATACATGAATGCTTATCACATCTGCAATAACTGAGGCTCATCAGCATCTGTAGCAGAGCAGTTCCTAGGGAGTTGCTGGATTATAGTATATAAGATTTTACACATCTGTCAATAAGTAAGATGATCCAAATGCAAACCTAGCATTCAGGATGTCCTTGGCTGGATTTGTGACCAGTCCCAGGAGATATTAGGTCTGCTAACCAGTGGACGGCTTACAGTAAGAATTTATGTATCATTGTAAGCTCTTCCAGGCAGTGACCATCTTAGTACCTACCACAGAGGAACACTGGTTCTGACTATGGCTTGAGACTTTACTGCTATATAAATAAAATAGTGAATTTTAATCTGCGGCAGATGCAGCTTCAAAGTTATTCATGTTATGTAAAGGAAAACTGTACTCATTTTCCTCAGACTAGCACTTTGAAATTTCCAAAGATAAGTAGCATAAATAAATTAAGAACTATATTTGGCAATGAATTTGGCATACTTTAAAATGCATACTACTGGGCTGAGCAAACACACTGAGCGATTTGTTCTTCTTTAGCACTGTTCCTGAGATATATCAAGTGTTTCATAAATCTTTTACATCACTATGTTTTAAAGGAAAAAGAGGAAATTGCTTTTTTAAAGTGTGAAATGGGGTTGCAGCATGCACCATGCATGTCATCTAAGGGATAGGAATGTGGACTATATCACTTTTTGACTATGGTGTGACACCTGATTAAAGTATGACCATGTATATCATTGTTGCTACCATTGTTATACAATTGGAACAAATCTTGTACAAAGTATGTCATAAGGTGTCAATGGAAAAGTTATGATTTGATGACTATTGTATGTGCATATCATTTTTGTATTGAAAGTTATGAATATTAACTATATACCTGTGTTTCAAATGTGTTTGCTCCTGTGGTAACACCCATAAGGTGGTTAGTTTACATCTAGTCTAGCCAGCACATTGTGAATGGACCATTCAAGTTGATGGCCCATCAACAAACACAATGGGCCATGGAAGAAGCTTGATGGGCCTTCCTGAATATGGGAATACTTCAGCCTGAATATGGGTAATGGCTGCTCCTGAGTCATTGAAGCATTCAAGGACATGTGACTTGCTCATGTGACCATGAACTCCATCTTGTGCATGTACTTTTCCACAAACTAAGACTGAGAGTTTTCCCTCCACATGGGAGAAAGTATAGAAGGCCCTGGAAGCATCTCCATTTTGCCTCTTTCCGGCTGTGATCTCTGGATTATGGATTTACACTAACAGCAGTATTACAGCCAACGGACTGAGGACCCTCTAATATTTTGGATGTTACCAGAGACATTATAAGCCAGCAGTTTATTCCATCACTGCTACAAACCTGATCCAAGAACTTTGCAATGATTGTATGTATTTGATTCCTTTGACCATTTTAACTCTCTCCTCTTTCTTTTCTCTTATAAATAAACCTTTGGATATTAGATACTAAAGGATTGGCAACAGCATGATTATTGAGTAAGATCTACATTATATATTGACCTGGGTATGTGGATGGTCCTTAGGGATCATAAGAACCCTTTGGTTGATTACATTGGTTTTAAATAACCACTCATCATTAAGTCTAGTGTCTGGGCAGTGAAACAAGGGCTGGGATACCTGAGGATACTGCATTTCTGACTTCTTGTTAGCCAGTGTGGTGAGACAGAAGTTTACTTTTGTTACTGGTTTGGTATATCTTATGGAAGAATAACCACCAATTTAGGGTGAGTCTGCTCTATTTCTCAGCAGTTTGTCCTAAATCTGGCGTCCTCAGCTGTGACCCACTGAGGCACGGTGACACCTAGGTTGTGCTATGGCAGAAATTAGCAATATTATGAGACAGCCTAGATGAGTAAGCACTGTAAAGAGATGTGTGACTCACTATTCCTTTCAGTAACGTATGTACCACAAAATACCGCAGCCACTATTGCATACTGAGACAATACGCATTTGTCTCAGGTACAGTCCCTCCTGAGTTCCCCAGGTGCACACGGTGATGGCACAGGCTGCACCACCCTTTGCGATCATATAGCTTTCTCCTCTTGGTAGGCTAAGGGTAGTCCACAGGTTGGTAGGGTGATATGAGTGACATATGGACACATTAAGTGAGAAGACCTTGTGGTCCTCCCAATGTAATAAATATAACTGTGGCTGGTCCTTATATAGGGCATACAAGAGGGATTGGAAGTTCTCTGCTCAGTCTCCATCCCAACCTATACATGGTCCATACAAGCTATCCCATGGTATTGACAGGAAAGAGGCTTGCTTTCATTTCCATATATACTGTTGACCCACATTTGAGATGAGTGCCATTTTTATCAGTATTGTCAGGGATAATCTATTATTGAAAAATCTCTCAGATTAGGTGTTGGGAACTTTGTCTATCAGCAGAAACATTTTGTTTTGTTATGGTGAAGACATGCATTTGAAGCAAAGAGAGTTTCTTCCTTTTCTTCATAAAACTGCAGATCAGAGACATCACACATCATCAAACTTGGTTTAGGAGGAGGGGAACATGTGATGCTAGTTGCCTAGCTGTAGCGTACTTCTAAAGGTACAATGGGCAACATTTTCTAAAATGCTTAAGTGACCTGCTCTTGACAGCCTAAGTCTCACTGAAAATCAGTGGGCGAGTGTGACCCAAGGCACCTCTGTATTCACACCCTATACATGATTGCAATGATATTTGTACAAAATATGCTTTGTAAGGTACATCTGAAAACTAACACCACACTGGTCAATAATATCATTGTGAAACGTGTGTGACAATGTTGTGTGTGGATTTATGGATACTCACTGCTATTATGCTTTACAGTCTGTGACTAAAAATGTTTAAACTCCCCCAGGTATGTCAGGGGGTGTTGATAAACAGGCTTTCTCCAGACAAAGGAAAGAGGCTAACTCCTCTGAATTTGGCCATACCTGGTTATTGGGCTAGGCATTTGTATCAGAAGTTGCAGGAAGAGATAATTTGTATTGTAAACATTACCAACAGCAGAAAAGACAGCATGGAGTCTGCACCAGTGTGATGGGGTATACACCCCACACTTGCCTGGAAAGGGTTAATGTAGGCTAAGAAGGTGGCCAATTAACCAGACAGGCCACAGCTGACAGGAATCAGGTGGCTTGAGTAATCCCTTGACTGAAGGAGGGAGCCCAGCTGAGGAGGAAAGAGCTGTGCTGGATTTATAAAGCCCGGAAATTGGTTGCGGAAGGGGGCAGTAGGGAAGTATGCTGCAGTCACTGCCTGGGAGAAGGGAGGAGTGTTTCATAAGAACATAAGAATGGCCGTACTGGGTCAGACCAAAGGTCCATCCAGCCCAGTATCCTGTCTACTGAAAGTGACCAATGCCAGGTGTCCCAGAGGGAGTGAACTTAACAGATAATGATCAAGTGATCTCTCTCCTGCCATCCATCTCCACCCTCTGACAAACAGAGGCTAGGGACACCATTCCTTACCCATCCTGGCTAATAGCCATTAATGGACTTAACCTCCATGAATTTATCTAGTTCTCTTTTAAACACTGTTATAGTCCTAGCCTTCGGAGGCTGCAGAGACATGTAGGCTACAGCTGCTCCCTGGGAGGAGGGAGTGGTGAAGCCAGCAAACCCAGAGATGGCGGAGTGCCAGATGGTAAGGAAAGGGGCTCAGGGAAAGGCCTAAAAGGAAACAGACCTTGACTGCTGTCTAGAGGGTGCTTGAGGGTGGGCCCAAATTCCCCTGCCAGCCACTGAGGGAGTGGCAACGAGGCACTGAATGGGACAACTTCCTAGGACTGCTGAAGGAAGATTTTGATATCCCAGAAGCGGAAAACATGTACAGGGACCTGGCCGGAGGGCTGAGTCGTGAAGGGGCAGCAGCAGCTCATGGAGTGAGAGGGGCTGCAGACCCAGAGAGAGAGAGGCAGAGAGACAGCATGCCACTGCAGAAAGGAGCATCGACCTCATGAGCTATTTCCCAGAGTGACTAGGAGGAGGTGCCAGCCTAGTGGTGAGTTGAGCACCCATCACAACCAGACAGCACGGCACCCACACCTAGCTGGGAAAAGGTGCTTTATTTGGGGATACATTTCAGAAGAATACATTGCAAAGGTTTACTGGACTATAAAGAGGAGTGAACTTTCTAATGGCTAAGACATTTTCTCATCAGGTAAAGGATAACTTAAGGGTTCGCCTCCTGGTCACTGGTGATTTTTCCTATGGAGACAAGCCCTTCGACACTTCTGAAAATTTTACACTACATGGTTGTGAATGGACTGTGTCCTCTGAAGAGACAACTATATGGCTTTTTGATACTGAAGTCCTACCTCCTCTACCGTCTCATAGAAAGTTTGCACTATTAAAAGGCATAGCCCTGGATACATACAAGAGGCTGCATTACCGAAAATTTAGGGTGATTAGAAATAAACAGAAAAATGCTGGTTGACAAAGAAATAAGTGTGATCTTTTTTTTCAAGTTAATGTGTTTCTATTTTTAACTTATGTCAGTTCTTAGGATTCCCAGAGTGCACTGATCATACTAATGCTTTGGCTACATTCACGAAGAAGAACCACTTAAATTTCTATAGCACCTCTCATCTCAAAGATCTTGGCAAAATATACATAGGATTACTTCACCATCACTGCAATGCAGCCATCACTGAGAAGAAATGCACCAACTGTTTAACAGTGCACAGGAATGCTACATAGCAGTTTAAAACAAGAAGAAAAGAAAACTATGCAAAACTGAAATTACAGATGGAGTTTTAGGTAGAAGGGATGTAACTATGCATGTTGGAAGTACAAGAGGAACCTGCCCCGGATGGATGCATTTATATAGCAGGGGTTAATCATGTACTTCCTAATCACCTGAGTAATAATCTCAGCACATGCGTAGAGCACTGCAGCCTGCATTTTGCACTGTAGAGGGTTCCCAGGTCGGTATGGGACAACCCATGAGTGGGTCACTATAGTAAAAGAATAAATTCAGATCGCTATGTGTTTTTTAGTGGGGGAAGGGAAAGGCGGTTAATTATATATCAGCTATTAGTAGCACTTATCTGGCCACAGAGATTCTCTCATTATAAGTGGCTTTATAATTTTATAAAAGTCATAAAAATGATAATACATTTAAAAAAAAAAATCTGATTGCTTGATTCAACTGATGAGTTTTAATTCTCTCTGGCAATGACACATAACTGGAATTCCCAGACTAAAATGAGATCATCTACGCTCTGCTGAAACCAAAAAAGAAAGATTTTTTTTTTTTTAAACTTTTGTCACTACTCAAGTCCCCACACACTATATCACCAGCTGTGATTCAGAAGTGGGAGGGAAAAAACAGTATTCTGAAGAAAAATTAACAGCAAAAAATCATGAGAGAGAGACAGAAGGAAACCTAGCAAAACATGAACTATTCCACGAACAACCTGCTGATAAAAGCAAAATAACTTTTGTTTGGCTAATAAGCATCCATTATCCACCTCCCCATTGTTTTGATGCAGACAAGGTCGTTTTCACACCTGACCTAAGATAGATTTGTTTGGTAATTAATGTAGTTTTTCTTTCCACATCTCCATCTCCTCTCAGTAGCCCACACTGGCAGGATTTCCTTGCCTCCAGTTGTCAGTATTTTCAATAACTGTTGGTTTAGATGTCACAAGCCATTCTATAAATTCATATCCGTTTATTCAGGTTGGGCACAACTCTAATGGCAAATACAAACAAACTTTTGTCTTTGAGAGAGAGGAAAGATAGATTTAATACTGGCAAAGGCAGCCTAACAGGAATTCCAGTTTCTCCAATATGGTCAAACAAGCTCTACAAGTCCCAGATTCAACTCAGATTTTCTTGCTAGCAGGTTGGTAATGGACCAGCGCAGGGAGACCAGGCTCACCCAGGGCTACCTCTGCCTCATGCCTCACCTCATCATCAATTTTTTTTTTTTTTTAAGTTGGGGTTTTCCTGTTTAAGTTTTGGTTTTAGTTTTCCAGTAAATGTTGCTTTTGTGGCTCGGAATTAGAGACGAGCTCATGCTAAAATCCCAGATCCAAACATTGCAACCAGACCTGGATTTGGATCAGAGTTTGCAGCTCAATCTTATCACAATAGCAAACAAAGTCTACATTTAGTGGCAAGACACATTCTATCCAGCCAAAACCTACATGTTCATGGGAGAGACTTGTACATTCCTTTTCACCTTCACAAGAAAGCAATACATACCACAACTTCAGTTTCAATGGGAATTGTACAAAATGGTCCTGTTAAAATGGAACTCTGTAATAGAACTCTACCCCTAATTAGCACCACACCTAATAATGGGTCTAATCTAAGTATGTTTGAATGTGAGAAATTTCAGATTTGGATCTGGATTTCGAATCCTCTACATTTAGCATGGAGTTGACATAACTGGCTCCTATGCATGGGGGTTGATGGTATGGAAGGGGAGATGCCAATTAACTGCCTCTCCTTTGTATGGCAGCTATCCACTTCTTGACTATCTGATTGAGAGCTTTCTCCAATACTGTATTCAGATGAATGAGAAAGAGAATTTGGCATATTCCCTGCTAAACATCTACATTTCTGTTCATGTCACAAACTTCCAATGATCTGTATCTCAATGACCTAAGACCAGGGCTGGCCTTACCATGAGGCGAACTGAGGCAGCTGCCCTCAGGTGCAAGACTCTGTGTGTGTGTGTGTGGGGGGGGGGGGGGGGGGGGGAAGAGAAGGGCGCCACTAGGACCCAGAGTGTAGAAAATTGTGTCTGCTGCTGGTGCATATATATTCTCTCTGCTCTAGATGCACAGAGATAGTGAAGTGCTGTGCTGGAGGAAGGAGGGCACAAGAGACATAACAGGCAGGCAGGAGAAAAGGTGAGAGGGAATAACAGAAAGCAGCAGGAGCTGCAGGGAGAGAGAGGAGGAGGAGCCTCTTATGTACCTCTCTAGCACCCCCAGGAGCCTGGACTGATTAACACCAGTTTCTCAGGGAGCTTCCTGTTTCCTGCTGCTTCCCTGAACCCACTTGAGGAGAACAGGCAGTCAACTGAAGTAGTAGGAGCCAGTTAGGCCCTTAAGACGCTGATATCTTCCCTCACTCAGGCCCTGCTAGCAGCCTGCTTATTTGTCCCCTTCAATTGAGTGTTGAGAGCCACTATAGCTGGACAGAACAGCAGTCATGAGTGAAAGAAGAAAACGCTCCTCTGGGTCAGCATTCAGAAAAAGAAAGAAAGCAAAGGAAGCTTTTCTATCTAAGCAGGAAGGAGCTCTCCTGAGATACATAGACACAAATGTTCACGGTGAGCCTTCCGGCCCCAGTGAGGATTAGGGTGACCAGATGTCCCAATTTTATAGGGACAGTCCCGATTTTGGGGTCTTTTTCTTATATAGGCTCCTATTGCCCCCACCACCAGTCCCGATTTTTCACACTTGCTGTCTGGTCACCCTAGTGAGGATGTGAGTGGAGAGGAGATGCCTGATCTTCCAGTTAGTCAGAGTGCAGGTGACCTGGCACCTACTGCAGCGTCCATATCTCCATCTCAAATGGATGTAACCATGCACATTCCTGAAGAAAAGTGTAGATCAGAGAAGAGTGTGGTGGAAGCGCAAGAAACAGCTGCTGCTGAGTTTAGTTCCTTAAGTCTAGATGATCCAGGACTGTGGACCCACTTGAGCAGTGGCCTGAGGGACTTCCTTGTACTGCATGGGCCACAGCAAGTGAAAAACCTCATGTTCCCCAAAGACAATGAAAATAGAAGTTTCCTCCCACACATTACTGGCATGAAATCCCCAATGGTGACAAAGTGGAGAGGCCATGGCTTATGTACTCAAAAACCCAGAATGCTGCATGCTGTTTTTGTTGCAAACTCTTCCAGTCTAATGTTCCAGCCACATTGGGTTCTACAGGAACAAAGGACTGGAAAAATCTGGCTAGAAATCTGATATGCCATGAGAAGGCAGCAAATCACCAGAGAGCATTCCATAGGTGGAAAGAGCTTGAGATGAGACTAAGGTTAAAGGCCACCACAGATGATCAGCATCAAGAGAAGATTGCATCAGTCTCTTTACTGGCAAAATGTTCTGAAAAGGCTCATTGCCATTGTGAGAATGCTTGCTACCCAAAACCTAGCGCTGCCTGGCACTTCAGATCAGCTGTATGTGCCAAACAATGGAAACTTCCTTAAAATTGTGGAGCTGATGGCTGAGTTTGATGCTGTACTCCAGGAGCATCTGAGAAGAGTCA
Source organism: Terrapene triunguis (assembly GCF_002925995.2). Taxonomy (NCBI): domain Eukaryota; kingdom Metazoa; phylum Chordata; order Testudines; family Emydidae; genus Terrapene; species Terrapene triunguis. Next base: position 58,900,740 of record NW_020664413.1, on the reverse strand, counting down.
CCACCCAAGAAATGTACACACACCATTACCTTGGAAAAACAATTCAAAATGAGATCATACAGTTACTGGCAACAAAAGTCAAACAGAAGCTTGTGGCAGATCTGTTTATTACTCTGTTATTCTGGACTGCACACCTGACATCAGCCATACGGAACAAATGACTTTAATGGTGCCTTTTGTAACAACAACAGAACCTAGTAAAAATGTCCCTGCAATGGTGACTGTCAGAGAGCATTTTCTAGAATTTATTGACATTGACGATACTACAGGAGCTGGTATGACAAATGTGCTTCTTAAAAAGCTGGAAGATACGGGAATTGTGATAGCTGACATGAGAGGTCAGGGCTACAATAATGGTGCCAACATGAGAGGAAAGAACAGAGCAGTGCAGACACGGATCTGGGAGTTAAACCCTTGAGCTTTTTTTGTCCCATGCAGTTCTCATTCATTGAACTTGGTGGTCAGTGATGCAGCATCAGCTTCTAGTGAGGCTGCTGAATTTTTTAATGTAATTCAAAGTATCTATGTATTTTTCTCTACATCAACTCCTCCATGGCAAATTTTGAAGCAACATCTGGGAACATCCTCTCTGACACTGAAACCACTGAGTGCTACACGATGGGAAAATCGAGTGAAGGCGATAAAGCCTATCAAACACCAAATTGGGAAGATAGATGATGCCATAGTTGCCATTATGGAGGATAATGCTATGACAGGAACTGTTCGTGGGAGAACAGTGGCAGAGGAAAATGGAATCACCAGAAACATACATAACTTTAAATTTCTGTGTGGCTTAGTGTTGTTGTATGACATACTGTTTGAAATAAATGTTGTAAGCAAGAGACTCCAAGGTGTTGACCTTGATATATCTGGAGCAATGGAACAACTGGACAAAGCAAAGTCATACCTACAGTTTTACCGGTCAGATGAGGGATTTCTGAAGAGTGCACAGAAGTTGGCAGAGGAACTTCACACTGAAGCTATTTTCCCACCCATTCAAGAATACAAGAGTCACCGAAGAAGACGATGACATTTTGATTATGAGGCACAGGATAATCCCATAAGAGACCCCAAACAACAATTCAAAGTTGAATTCTGTAACCAGATGCTAGATTGTGCAATACAGTCAGTCGAAGAATGTTTCATGCAGCTCAAGGAACACAGCAGTATATTTGTTGTATGATATTCCAAAACTCCTCACTATACCTGAAGAAGACCTACACCAGCAATGCAGGGCACTAGAGACTGTGTTGACACATGATGACATGCACGATATTGATGCGAGTGATTTAGGCGATGAACTGAAAGCCCTTTCAAGATACATTTCAGCAGGATCAACTCCAAAGGCTGTTCTGGAATATATGTGCACAAATAAGATGACCACCCTCTTTCCAAATGCTTTTGTTGCTCTGCGCATACTTCTAACACTCCCTGTAACAGATGCCAGTGGAGAACGCAGCTTCTCCAAGCTGAAGTTAATAAAAACACATCTACGCTCCATAATGACACAGGAGAGGCTGGTCGGCCTTGCAACCATCTCAATAGAGCATGAGCTGGCCCAGACTGTGGACCTTCAGGAAGCAGTTCAAATCTTTGCAACCAAGAAGGCACCACTTTGGTTATTCAAACAGATAAAAATGCCAGTGTTTACTATGCAGACAAGAAAAGTTACATTTGCTGTTCAGGCATTTGAAAGTTAAGTGTTACTTAAAATTTTTGAACGAGGCATTTTAAGTTGTTAGTTCTCCTTTATTGGGGTAGGTCGCAGAGCAGTACCACTAGAGGAGTAGAACAGGAAGAAGGCAGAATTGAGACCTTTCAAAGTTTTGGCCCAAGCGAGGGGGCATGGGGGCGTCATTTGAGCTCCCCGCCTCAGGTGCCAAAATGTTGTGGCCTGGCCCTGCCTAAGACATATCCAAAGTATTGTATCTCTACAACTCAAAACTCTCCCATGTCTGTGCTCACACAGCCTCTCAAACACATCCAGCATAGAATGTGGCAGTGAGGAACCACATTACAAGCCACAGTACAAGATTCATTCACTAATATTTAAACTGCTCCCCCATCCCATATTCCCAATTCCTCTAATGTCCATTCACCCATCTTCCTTGCACAGTCACATACTGGCCAGAAAAATCCCATGCACATTTATTAACACCATGACACTAATGAAATCATATATTTTTCATACCCCCTACCTCCAGAAGTAACCAGCTTTAGAAACCTCACAGTGGTGGCTGCATCACTGAGTCACAGGGTTTTCTTTTTAATTCAAAGAAAAACTTCACCATCTTTCTTTAATGCTATCACCCCGGAAGCTTGACAGTAAGGATTAAAAATTGCTCCTTCTTTCTCACTTGGTTATTGGAAAGGCTGTGAAAGGTAATCAGTCTTGTGAAGCTACACTTTACAGTCTGCATAAAATGCCATGATTCCCAGTTCTCTCCCCAACCTAATTGAAAGTGCATAATATCTCACAGCTGGGGAAATGTAAACTGTAAACATATGCAATATATCACACTATCACACAAAAACCCGTTACGAATGGGCACTGGGTGATCATCAGGACCAAAAGGGATCTAAAAACAGAGTTTTGCTGAAGAATAAGAACTTTTCCTGTCTAAAAGAGAAAAAAACCTTTCTCAGCAGCATAGGAATTGGATTGGAGGCAGTTCATTCATTCTGTTTGTGAAATATGGACCTTTCTATAATGATTTTTATTTGTCTGCTGCTTTATGTAGACCCTTCAGGGGTACTGTTGGGGCAAAGGCTGTTCTTGGTTAAAACAATGTAAATCAAGAGTAAAACCATTTTTTTCTATTCAGTAAATACAAGTGCACGTGAAATTGAAAAATCAGGTGATCTGCAGCCATTGGGTAGTATTACCTGTCAGCAGAAGTCTGTGGATGGTGCTGCTTGTTTATCTTTGCATACAGTCCTTCCAAATGCTCCCTCTCTCCTGATACTGAAGGGATATCCCGTGGGTATCCAAAGGTTTCTGCTACAGGTGGAGACGATGGCCTGTAGACATTTGCTGCTGGGTAAGCCTCTCTGAAGTGATTCACTCTGGCATAATTTGGGTCCATCTCATCATCATCATCATCAGGTGGTGGACCTACAGGGCTCGTGGAGTAATCAGCAAGCCCTCTTGCCTGCTTTTGCCGTAATTCCTGATGTTTTGCACCAATCCTAATCATTAGAAAGAAACAAAGAAAACCAACACATTTGGATTTACTCCAGCAATGACAGCAAACCAGTGATGCATCAAGCAAAATTTTAAAAACATCTCTCAGCTGTTATAAATGTAAACTATATGTATATTTCAAAACAGTAGAACTCCAATGCAAGCAGAAATCTCTAGGTTCTATTCCTTTGGCATGCATCTTTGTAAACAAGGCATGTTATCATTCCGCACTCTGACAACAGATTATTGCAGAACAGGGTGCAATTTTTCACAAGTATTCCTGGTAAGTGCTGTTTGTGTATATGTGCACAAACACAGTTTTAACCATACACAGATCTAATATTTTAGAAATATATCTCTACTAAAGGTTTGTGTTAAAACCACAACGCAGGCTTAAATATCTAACCTAATCTTCAAACTTTTCATCTAAATTAGCCAATAAAAATATTATTGCCTCTTGGGCCTCTTGACCGACACATATTCTTCTAAATAAATTAACTTGCGAAAAGTGGATTAAACGGGAAATAAATGTGAAGATGGCACAGTTGTTTGCAAAGCAGGAGCAAAAGCAATTTGCTTGAGATTTAAAATATATATATATATTTTTTCCATAAATGGAAGACCTCATGCCTCATTATATAGGGGCTAGGGACAGAGTAAAACAGGGAAGAAATTAATAGAAACCTGACAGAGATGGATTGGTACATATAAGTGAATTAAAGACTATTACTGGCAGTGCTCCACTGTGATAAAGCCTTAAGTGGTATTACAAAACGCTTCTGCTAATCAGTGCCATTGTGTAATCTGTGGGGAATAGGAATGGTAAAACATATTCAGGTAAATTTCAAACCCAAACTTCAACGATTCAATATTTACTCCTGAATCAAAAAATACAATAAAGTTCCATGAATGTGCAACTTCTGTTAAATGTTCAGTTCCTCTTTAAGATGGCATAATTAAACACAAAGAGAAGAATGACAGCAGCGTGCTGACCGTAGTATGGAGAATACCCTGGAGTAAATGGTACTGTACTGATGGAAGTGTGTGATGCAGGAAAAGATGCAAGGCAGAAGCATGTAGCACACCTGTAAAAGTCAACATTTACCCACTGTCACTGTATCTGAAGTATAGTAGCATTTCCCCATATTTAATAAATATAGCGACAGAGTCCTGTGGCACCATATAGACTAACAGATGTATTGGAGCATAAGCTTTCGTGGGTGAATACCCACTTCGTCAGATGTATTCACCCACGAAAGCTTATGCTCCAATACGTCTGTTAATCTATAATGTGCCACAGGACTCTTTGTCGCTTTTTACAGATCCAGACTAACACGGCTACCCCTCTGATACTTGATAAATATAGTGAGTCTATAGAAAGAATAAGAGGTAGGAAAATACTTAATGTGGTTAAGCATTGGTGATGACTGTGGCCAAAAACACAGAGTGTGCAGGACAAATAGTCAAAAGCCTGGAGATGAGAAAAGAAGAGGTTTTGGAGAAAATTTGGAAGGGCCCTGAAAGATACATAGCCCTGGAAATAAGACGACTAACCACACTGAGATATTAATGCATTGCTGTACATCCAGTTGATCCATTCTTTCCAGATATGTGCAACCAACTGGAATATGTACCTGAGGATTTTTATTTTGCTTCATTAGAAAATATATTTCAGTATGAAAAACCAAGATGCATCTTGTGGTGGGGAGGGACGATGCAGCAGACAGCTTTGATGGGTGTCAATGAGGTGTGCACACCAAGGTTTTGGCAGCTGGCGGGAGGGAGGGATGGAAAAGAGGAAAGTGTGTTCAATTTTTCCTCTCCCACTTCCTCAGCCATGGAACACTCCTCTCCTCCTCCTCCCAGGTCACCTTCCCTCTTTCAGAATAAAACCTAACGTGTACAGTCAGTAACAGGTGGGTGAAAGAACAGTAGTTTTCTGTGTCCTCTCTACTGTTTTCTCCAAGTCCTCTAGCCCCCATCCATTTACTGCATTTTCTGCAGATAAGGCTACATTTATTTATTTAGTTTTTTTTTTCTGGCTCTTACTGTATTTCTTCTGTTTCCTTTTTTATTTCTTTGTTCCTACTAAGTTCCTCAAACCACTTGGGCTTTCTGTTCTTATACCTTCTATGTTTTGTTTTTTTCTTTTGGCCTTTTCCAGTTTCTCTCCTCTACCCTTCAGTCTTCTCTGCTTTTCTACTCCCCTCATTCTCTCATTACACCACACACATTGTCTCTCATTCACATGCCGGCCCAGACAGGTCAGTAGCCTTGTGTGGATGGTGGAGGCTGACCAGCCTGTAGGCTCACCACTCATAGCACAGCCAGGATTCAGAGTGAGTCTTTGATTCCACATGGATCTGTTACTATGCGAATGGGAGATTTCACTGGGGGGGGGGGGTCGTCTCATGGAGGGTATATCATGGGGTTGACATATAACAGACCTGGGTCAGTGAGGCACACATGCTCTCAGCTAACCTGCTGTCAATTTCATTGGCTCAGCTAGCTTTTGGCTCCTTCGGATGGCCAGAGTTTGATGAGGTTTACATAAAGTGGGGGAGACGTCTGTTTTTTGTAAAACACACAGGGACACTGGGATAGATATTGAGGAAAAGGGACATTCCTTTACTCAGGGACACATGGGTACTCTGTGTACTCTGGGACACATGGGTACTCTGGAGAAAAAGGCAAGCATGGATATACAGCTGAAGTCTATGCTGAAATTACCACAGATGAAAACAAACACTAATAAGCAGTGATTGGTTTTCCTTTCTATACTGTAGCGTCAAACCTCAAACCAGCCCTAGCACGAATAATTAGTGAGTAGATGAAAATATGCAAAAGGCTTCATCCTCTACGGGTTCCTGAATAACGATAAAAGAAAGACTACACAGCAGGAGGGACCCAGCCTGCCTGCGTCAGAGCTGCCAGAACAAACTCACCACATTTTATGTTAAGTCATTTTGGAAAAAGTTCTAACCCAATCAATTCTTGCAACAAAACAATCTTTCCAGGGCGAGTGCAGTATGGATCCTATTGTCAGGGAGTGCTTACTGTACTATGATGACAGGGATGGATTTCCATTTGCAATACAGCTACAGACATCAATACAGCAGGGAGCGGGGCTGTATCACTGGTTTCTGTCTTTTATCCATAAAGTGCCTTCACAAGAAATCATCTTGCAGAAAGATTAATATTTTACATGCCCCACATGGTGTTATGTTTAGAAATGGAAAGATGAAAGCACTCTATTTGTTTAACTCCCACCCCTACCCCCCCAAATAGCTTATAGCTATTGGACCCAATACATTTATCAGTTCTACAGTCCCTGTCTCTGAAAGTTCTGCCTTTTGCCCATTAAATGCTTTTATAGCAATTTAAGATTATTTCTGCTATTGGGCCAAATCCTGAGAGATGCTGAGCATTTGCAAATATATCCAGGAAACTGAAGACAATAGACCAGATCCTCAACTGGTCTAAAATGGCATAACTCGATTGACTTCAGTGGAGGTGCGCCTATTGACATCAGCGGAGGATCTAGCCCAATACCTTTATGCTGCACATCAGGGAATTTCTACAGGTGGGATAACATACAGGTTTCCTACTAGCCTTAATGATGGGATGTTGTATCTCCTTGGATGGTCTCATGAGGGAGGGCAAAAGCAGCAGCACATAACATTCTCTAGAGGAGAAGACTTGGGGCAACTCATGGGAATTGCAATGGTGAATGGAAATGGACTCTGAACCGATACGTACGATACCCCTTAGAGATTGCAGACTTGACGGTAACAGAGTAGCACAACACAGTGGCATCATGTGTAACTTGCTTTCATGTTTGACAGTGAAAGTAATTTGTTCTGCCATCAATACTGGTACCTTCTGCACAACAAAAGCTGGAATTAGGTTAGCACAATTTTCTTTTGTTACTGTGAATAAGCCTAGCGTCTTCAAATTTTCCTTATGAATGCAGCCTACAGTCACTTTCACTGCTATGATCTGTACCTGCTCAAGAACAATTACTTCCTTTCTATATTATGCTGACCAGTCAATGCCAGTTTATGTGAATTTCTTGATGATCAATGCCTCATCTTTTCAATAGGGCTATTGTAATTGTATTAATATTTCTTGTTTCTTTCTCACTCTTCCATGGAAATCTATAACATCTGCTCAATGATCTCTCTTTTACGGTTTCTGTTTTTCATTTCAATCCAAGCTCTACCTGATGTGAGAATTGAACTACACAGGCTGTATAGTTTCAATTTTGTATCTACCTATTTTACTAAACCTTCCTTTATTCCTCTTACCATTGTAGTTTCTATTTTCTAAAGTTTTTCCATTTTCTAAAGTTTTAAATATCCTGATTGCATAACATCACCATGTTCTGACCCAATCCTTAAAAACATTTGTTTTCTACAAAACATACCAATAAGTGCCTAATAATCTTTTATCCTGCTTCACCCTATTACCTTCTTCTCCCATATAACATTGTCTTGCCTCCCAAACCTGCTATCTGTTGCACATTTGTACAGTGTTTTGCCCTGTTCCCCTACTCTTACTTCTCTTTTGTTGATTTTTCTTATTATTTAGACTAGTTCCACCTCTTACCCTCATCACAAAAATCTGCCAAATCAACAGAATTGTTACCGCAAACAGCCTGGAAACTACAACGAGAGTACTACAATTACAGAAGAGACCAACATGTATCACAGGATGGGTCTGGTTAAACAAGTGGAAGCAAGAGATTACATGTCACTCACCACCCTGACACCAGCAGTGAAACTAAAGAGGAGAGGCACAGGTCACAATCTGAACAGTTTAGCCTAATACTAAGTTTATATAAACTTCCTGATGAGGGAATGGGAAATAAACCACATAGGATGGAAGGAAGCCAGTGACATTTCCCTTCTGTATCCCATATCAATTCTGCTCACTCTATTCTGCCACCTGAAACCAAGCATCCAGTTAAATCACTGCATGACGAATGCATCAGCTTCCGTTAGCTGTGCATCTGTGAAAACACAGCCCTCTCACCTAGGTAGCTAGAGCATAGGCATCTTAGAAATGCTGTAGCATGTCCTGCCCTCTTAACCTCCTGTGATTCCCCCCTCTCTTTTAATTGTCATCCAAAGCCAAACACATAGTTCCTGCCTAAAGATTTTCTGTAGCTTCCAAATCCCAGAATCTATCATGTGTAACTTTTCCTAGCCACAAATAAGCCAATACTTTTGGGCTGCAAAGGCCAAATGCTCACATTGCAGATCAAGGAAAAGATAGTCATTTTTTATATAACCCTGATAAGAATATGGGTAAAGTTTTCAAAATAACATTATCAAAAGTGGCTTAAGACATTGAAAGTCAATGGGCCTTGGGCTTCTAAATGTCTAGGTCAGTTCTGAAAAATTGAACTTATGTGCTTTTGAAACTTTTACCCCATATCTGGAGCTGCTCAGCACAAGAACAATAATTTATGGTATACACGTTCATTTATTCCTCAGACCTCCTTCCAATATGACTAGGACCCTACCAAATTCACGGTCCATTTCATGGTCATAGGATTTTTAAAATCGTAAATGTTGTGATTTCAGCTATTTAAAGCCGAAATGTCACAGTGTTGTAATGGTAGGGGTCCTGACCCAAAAAGGAGTTGGGGGTGGTGGTGTCCCAAGGCTGTTGTAGCGGGGGGTTGCAGTACTGCTACCCTTACTTCTGCGCTGCCTTCAGAGCTGGGCGTCCGGAGACCGGCAGCTGTTGGCCAGGCACACAGCTCTGAAGGCAGCTCGCCACCAGCAGCGCAGAAGTAAGGGTGGCAATATCATACCATGCCATCCTTACTTCTGCACTGCTGCCTTCAGAGCTGAGCAGCTGGAGAGTGGCGGATGCTGGCCAGGAGCCCAGTTCTGAAGGCAGAGCTGCAGCCAGCAGCAGCGCAGAAGTAAGGATGGCATGGTATGGTATTGCCACCCTTACTTCTAGGGTGCTGCCTGCAGAGCTGGGCACTCAGTCAGCAGCCACCACTCTCCGACCACCCAGCTCTGAAGGCAGTAGTGCAGAAATATGGGTGGCATGGTATGGTATTACCATCCTTACTTCTGCGCTGCTGCTGCTGGTGGTGAGCTGCCTTCAGAGCTGGGGCCCAGTGAACAGCCGCCGCTCTCCGGCCACCCAGCAATGAAGGCAGCGCAGAAGGAAGGGTGGCAATACCGCAACACCCCTAAAATAATCTTGCAACCCCTCCAGCAACTCCCTTTTGGGGTCAGGACCCCCAGTTTGAGAAATGCTGGTCTCACCTATGTAATCTGTATAGTAGAGGGTAAAAGCACACAAAAGACGGTCCGTGATGTGTTTTTCTTGGCTGTGAATTTGGTAGGGCCCTAAATATGATTCATTAACACAAATTCCTTAGCTGGCACCTTTTTTGTGTACCACCAGTATGAACTCTGTAAGGAACTTCTATTCAATAACCACATCTTTTCTTAGTGGGAAGGAACAGAACATTCCAGCCTTCAAGTTCTTCTCTGTTGTGAATCTCAGGTGAGATGAACAACTGGTTAGCACAATGTGCAGCATGCAAACCAAATGCTGCCAGTTACCATCTGTAATGAAAACATGAACAAAAATTGCTAGCTACTGCAGAAAGGCTGCAGTTACAGTTGTGGCTATGTAGACACAGCTCAAAGGCTCCAACTGACAGCACTGAAATTGCTTGAGGGATCCCGAAAGGCAGATAATGTATTATTTTCTTCTAGCCAGCATGAACAAACTTTCGGCTGAAAATGTACAACAAGAAGTACAACAATCTGTTTTATTATACGTCAAGTACAGATTGTGTGCCCGATGCTGTGTAGAGCACATGGAATACCATGATCCACGCTCCAAGGTGCCAATCTAAGTAGACAATACAGTCAAACAGAAAATACACCTGGTGACCAAACAATGGTGGTGGGGAGGGGTTGTTTCATTTTTAATAGAGTACAGCAATATATTTTGATACAAAGGATTAAAATTGATAGGCTTTGCAGAAAATATATGTTTTAAGCAGCGATTTGACCGAGCATTAGTGCATCAGTGAAGGAAGTTCCCAAAGGCAAAATAGGAGAAAGAACAATAACTAGCAAAGCTGAAGTGTACAATAGGAATAGATAGGCAGGAGGCATAGGTCATTTACGATAATTAGTATTCGATTTGCAATTAATATAGTGAAAAGGGAGTGGCTGTGAAAGCGGCTTGAGATGTAGCTGGACTTTCACAAAAAGGCCCAATCCTGTGAGTCTTTTAATCAGGTTAATTGGTGTAATACACATTCTTCCATTCATTCGGTCTTTCCTTGTGTGCAGCAGAATAAAAGCTGCTGCATTTTTCCACTCACGTGATGCTGCCTGAGATCTCCAAACTGCAATGATTACTCAATTTACATCTGATTTAGAGTCTTAATATCTCAACTGTGATTTTACATAACATTTCTGCTTTTGTCTCTCATTTCCCTAATTCATACATAGACTGAGAAAAGCGTTATCTAGGAGAAAGTACCCTACTACCCCAGGAGGTCATTTGGATTTCAGTTGGGTTTAAGGTTTCAATACTTTTTTCTATCTGGTAGCACAATATATTTCAATGGTATAAACATCATATTTTCATTCATCTACATAAAAGTGGACCAAATAAATTCTGCCTTTAGACCTTCATATGCAACACTCACTAAAGTGAATTGAGTATTTCATGTGAATATCTGAGGCAGCATCTGGTCAAATACTTTAAATTTTTTATTTTATCATTATTAATATGCATGAACTTTTCATACAAGTATTAACAAATCTTATTCATAACCTGAATGTGTTACCTTTAAAAGTCTCATTTGTGTTTGTCAATCTTTTATTCTCTGGTCAGGCCCAATATTTTAAAGTGGAAAGTTAAGTATTTCTCATAGTTCAGTGCTTTAGTCTTCAGCCCCCAAAACAATGGGTAACTGAAGGAATCATCTGAAGGCAGCTGGGTTGGACCAGTATAAGTGTGACTGCAGTATTGTTATTACTGGATATATCAAGCGTGAAAAGGAAAGAACCCAGCTTGACTACCAGGGCTTCTTTTCAATTGCCTTGCACTGTGTATAGTAATATACACAAGTGTAAAACTCTACTATTCTGAGCTGGTCGAGTACATTACACCCAGTTTGCATAATTGTAGGCAACTGTAACAAGAAGCATGGCAATGCTTGCAGCGCTCTGCTTAATGCAGATTCATATTCCCTGCACCTCCTCTCCTGCTCATCACTCTTTACCCTGAGCTCACACTCCCACCCTGCACCAAACCTGTGCTATGTAGGATCAAACATTAATTTAGTAAGCGTCAACATCCCTGTAAGGTAGCTAGGAGATACATACTAGAGAGATTACTTTGTCCACCACTGAAGTGCAACCACCTCTGAGGTGACACATGGCTGTTTAACAGCGAACAGCAACACTGTCCAATTGAAATTACAGGAGAAATTTAGGTAGGCAAAACGTACTTACTAGAACATTTGCTACTTTTTGAACAGCAGGGTGAAGGCTATATAAGGTTTTCCATTAATGTAATTTCAATATTTTTCAGTGAATTTGTTTTGATCATGGTTTTATCTCTTGTGTGTGTGTTTCAGTCAATTTAAAAGTGGTCAACTTTTACTGGAGCAAATAGCCATAGAAAGAGAATTGCAAATGGCACGTATTTGCTGATGAAAATATTCTCCCCAAAGTCCTTGCAACTTAACCAATCAAGGAAAAGAAACAAACAATCACAACTATACAACACAGCTCAAGTTCTGAATATCTATGATCTTTCCATAAAGCAAACATTTCATAAACAAACAACCAGATAAATTGAATGATGACTCAATGTGAGGAAATTGTAACTTACTTGCACATTATTTTCTCAGCTCTAGTGAGTATCGGATTTGGAATCTGGCAAAAAAATGAGGTTAATACCACTGTTCTTAAGAAAAATACCATGTGACCTGTACTGATCCCAGGATGTGAAGATTTTGATTTTACACTGCATTCAAAAGACAGCATCTGAAACTTCATGCTGCAACGTTGGTTCATGACCAACTCAAAGGGAAGACTGACATTTACTCAATCACCAACACCATTTCCTGTAGCGCTAGGTGTCCTTGGAAAGTCTCCTGTCCAAACACTAAGCTGTCACAACTTTGCTTAGGCTAGTGACATCTTATGAGCTTACAGCACAAAGTACTGGAGTGCATAAATGATGTTATTTTTCTCCATCTGAAAGAAATTCGAAGAGTGGAAGATTTAAAACGATATCCCTGTGATATGATTTTTCCCTAAAAATTTCTTCATTATATATTATATTCAATTTATGTTTATAGACACATATACAGAGTCTACCTACATGAAATAGAGACAAATTCACCTGAGTTTGGGAATGAAAGGTTTACTTTTTAATTAATAGTCCCTGATTTAAAACTAAGCTGGACATGAAGAGATGGGACTTTTTAGTTTTCCAGTACTAAATATGTTGTGGAGAATTAAATGTGTGCACTGCACACACACACACACAAATTGCAAACATCTAGAAGATAATAAGGTGATAAGTAACAGTTGGCATGGATTCGTCAAGATCAAATCATGTTAAACCATCCTAATAGCTTTCTTTGACAGAGTAACATGCCTTGTGGATGGGAAGAAGCGGTAGATGTGGTACAGCTTGACTTTAGTGAAGCTTTTGATACTGTCTCGCATGACCTTCTCATAAACAAACGGGAAATACAACCTAGATGGAGCTACTATAAGGTGGATGCAAAACTGGTTGAAAAACTGTTCCCAGAGAGTAGTTATCAGTGGTTCACAGTCAAGCTAGAAAAGCATATCAAGTAGAGTCTCGCAGGGATCATTTATAGCTCAGTGGTTTGAGCATTGGCCTGCTAAACCCAGGGTTGTGAGTTCAATTCTTGAGGGGGCTACTGAGGGAGCTGGGGCAAAATCAGTACTTGGTCCTGCTAGTGAAAGCAGGGGGCTGGACTTGATGACCTTTCAAGGTCCCTTCCAGTTCTAGGAGATGGGATATCTCCATTAATTAATTAATTAATTTCTGGGTCCAGTTCTGTTCAGTATCTTCATCAGTGATTTAGATAATGGCATAGGGAGTACACTTATAACGTTTGTGGATGATACCAAGCTAGGAGGAGTTGCAAGTGCTTTGGAGAATAGGATTAAAATTCAAAATGATCTGGACAAACTGGAGAAATGGTATGAAGTAAATAGACTAAATTCAATAAGGACAAATGCCAAGTACTCCACTTAGGAAGGAACAATCTGCTGTACACATACAAAATGGGAAATGACTGCCTAGGAAGGAGAACTTCAGAAAGGGATGTGGGGATCATAATGGATCACAAGCCTCAACAGTGTAACATTGTTGCAAAAAAAGCAAACATAATTCTGGGATGTATTAGCAGGAGTGTTGTAAGCAAGACACAAGAAGTAATTCTTCCACTCTACCCTGTGCTAATTAGGCTTCAGCTGGAATATTGTGTCTAGTTCTGGGCGCCACATTTCAGGAAAGATGTGGACAAATTGGAGAAAGTCCAGAGAAGAGCAACAAAAATGATTAAAGGTCTACAAAACATGACCTATGAGGGAAGATTGAAAAAATTGGGTTTGTTTAGTCTGGAGAAGAGAAGACAGAGGGGACATGATAACAGTTTTCAAGTACATAAAAGGTGGTTACAAGGAGGAGGAAGAAAAATTGTTCTTCTTAACTTCTGAGGATAGGACAAGAAGCAATGGGCTTAAATTGCAGCAAGAGCGGTTTAGGTTGGACATTAGGAAAAACTTCCTGTCAAGTTAAGCACTGGACTAAATTGCCCAGGGAGGTTGTGGAAACTGCATCACTAGAGATTTTTAAGAGCAGGTTAGATAAACACCTGTCAGGAATGGTCTAGATAATAGTTAGTCCTGCCGTGAATGCAGGGGTCTGGATTAGATAACCACTCCAAGTCCCTTCCAGTCCTACGATTCTATGAAAAACTCCTTTGCTAACTGCCCATGCTTACAAACGTGTGCCTTAGACTCTCTGGCAGAGAGGGGGAGAGAGAAGAGGAAGTCTGCAATTATGGTATTTCCCCAAGCACATGCTGATGCAAAGTGCTGACGGTCATACAGATTTCTATATACTGTGGGAAGCAGCGGTGGGTTTTCTGAGCCATTTTTCTGCCTCCTCTGACCCTGGCGTTGGCAAGAAGCTGAACTAGCTCCACTGGTAAGTTAGAGCAGCCACCAGACTTCTCTAGCTTATGTCAGATGAAACAGTCTCCTAGGAACCATTCTGAGAGTCCAGGATCATAGAACAGTGGCATGCATGAGCCCCATTTTTGAATGTCCCGTGTGCAGCAGAATGCATGGATCCAGCTTTATAGCACTGGGAAGCTCCCCTACATCAAGACAGCTTGAAGTGCCCTCTGCATTGCTTGAGCAGTACCAAAGAGAATTACCCTTAGCGGAGGATCTCAATCTCTGTCTCTGCAACTAAACTTTCCAGCAACAATAACAAAACAACTTGATTATTACTTTTCCAAGTTCCATTTTAATCCCATGTTTCCTATGAAGTATGCCTTTGGCTTGTAAGCAGTCAATAATGCAATCAGTTATAATTCTCTTTGACAGCATCATTTTAAAGATGTATCTTAAAAAAAAAAAAAAAAAAAAGGGTCACAGCTTAGCATAGTACTCCAGAGAAAGCGAGGCCATTACCAACAAAATGTTTTGACTCTTTAGATGGCCAGACAGCATAGTCTTTGAAAAAGAGCATCCGGATCATAGTGAAATTATTGTCTCAATGAAGGGCAAGCCAGTGATGCTACGGGAATGAAACTCTGGGGTTCTTTAGAGGGCCAGGCTATGACGTATTGGAAAGTGCCAACTGGACTGCGGCATCTGGGAAAGAAACCTGGTGATTGGACAAAAGGATCATCTGTCAAATAATCTACACCGTGCGTCAGTCTGGCTCCCACACCCAGTACAGTACTCAGCTCTGAGCCAGAACATTCTGGGTTCAAGCCCCAAACCAGCTCTGTACTGGAGGTGTCCTTCTTTGTGGACTAGCAGTATGCAGCTTGCTGAGTCTGTCAGAGCAAATTCTGTTTTAGTAACAATGTAAATTGGAACTAGAAGCTTAAAACCCACCACTTGGTTTAAATGCAATGTCATCCCCTATGAAAGGTGGGAGAGGATTGCTGACATCAGTCAGTCATAGCCACATATCAGACCCTCACTGCTCACTGGTAGGCTTTTATTACACTTTCTGGTATATATAGCAGCAGCAGATCTAAAATGAGAATCACTGAGAATCAATGGGATGGGATTCGTCTGTCCTCCTGTCCAGTGCAAGTGCTGCTACTGTAATAAACAGAAATCTGATAACTTCATACTGTCAGCACAAAATGAAGCGCTGACCTTGACCTGTGTAACATCATCCAGTAATTTTTTCAGAACTCCTACATACCGTGCTACCCTGCTATGATCTAATAAGAATCTACAAGTAATTAACTGGAATTTTTTGAAAACCGAAGCCTTAATCAAATATGTATTCTTATCAGGGTTCCAAGGCAGCAATAAATTGGGACATTTAAAAAACTGGGATCTAATCCAATCTGTGATCTGATCAGGGTTCAATGGTTATAATAAATTGGGACTATTAAAACTGGGATCCCATCCAACACTTTATTTTGTCTAAACCACAGGACCTAGCTGTGCTGCAAAGTCAGGAATATTCAATGAACAGTAATGCCAGGTTGGATTAACCCTTAATAAATAGTGATACCAAAAAACATGGGCGTCCCAAACAGGTCTGGTCTTCCCAGAACTGAGCTGGAAAAGAAATCAATTACCAAGATTTTATCAGAGACTCAATATGACCATCTCCAGGTTTTTATTTTTATTAAAATAATAATAATAATACTCCAAGACTTAGCAGACTATCGCACAAAAGCCACATGGGTTTGTTAGCTATCTCTGTGTGTAGGTTTTAAAATATACCGTACAGTTAAAACTCTTAAAATTTTGTTTTTCACCACCACAAGCATTCACTTTTCATTCCAAACAATAGCTGGCTGTTTTATCAGATTGCAGCTCATGTGGCTATTCCGGTTTTAATTTTCATTTCCAGTAACATACAAATCCTCTGTAATTAAATAAAATGAAATAAATGCTGATAGAACAGGAATAGATTTTCCCTCACTAGCATTCTCTCAAAATGTTTTCTCTCTGAATGTTTTTATTTCTGTAAGACGCATTTAGTTTCTACAGGAATCACGCAGCTGCAAAATTAAATTTCAGTTTGCCAAATATCAAAAACACATGTATTGATTTAAACTATGACAACGGGCAACAAATGCAGCAGCCGATAAGACAAGGGAGAAGGTCTCACAGCTTTTGGAAGGAAAATTTAGAATCTTCAATGTAGAAATTGAATCCAATTAACTTTCTCCAAATTTGAGATTTGCTCTTACCTACCTTCAGTTCAGGCCAGTTTTTGAAAATAAGGACCATTTCCTTTGCTTTCCTTCCTTTCTGCACAAAAACTTAAATGCTACTTTTTGAAATCTCCTCAATTAATTTCAATGAGAAACACAAAACTAAGGTTTAATTAACAAAATAAACTAGCTACCTCTCATAAGGAAGCAGTGCAGGGCATTAGTCTGTACACAGTGTGTCTTTATATTCACTAAGTCATATGTTATTTATTAAAATCACCCCGGTGTCAATGAGGAGCTTCATTTAGGGAAATTTTATTCTAACGTCTGTAAGATGTTCGACTGCTGGAAAGGAGACTTTGGTCTCAGCAGGGATGCTCCAGTAAAATCATCCTAAACAAACAGGAAAAAATAGTTCTCTTTCAACTGATACTCACTTTATTTGCATTTGAAAAGAGAATAAATTACTACATGTAAAACTCAAGTACCTAATATATTTTTCTTGTTTGTTTTACAATAGTTTTCAAATGTTAAAAAATTAAAAGGCATCCCTACATGAGCTAGACAGAAAAGGAAGGGAAAAAGCCTGGGTTGAAAAAATTAAACAAATAAAATGACCACCTCTTCGGTACTTAATAATTTACTAAAACAACAGCTTGTTTTTAAAATGTAAAAAATGACAACTTGGTAGTAACTAACTCTGAACACACTAAAAATATAAATTTGACTCAGGTTGATCAACTTTAAAAAAAAAAATCAGCCTTATACATAATATTTGCTTTTATTCCTTTTATGGGCAGATTCTAGCCCTTTGGAGCTGATGTTTAATTATGGCCAAAGCCTCCGAAGCGCGAACAAAATGATGAGTTTATTTAAAATAGGGCCTCAGTCCAATGAACCATTGACTTGCATTAGAAAGGACAAACTATCAGCTCAGAGAATCAAATAGCTGGGTAAGGAAAACCTCCTAATACAATATTGCCATGAAGTTCTAACATTCTTCTGTGAGGATTTAGTCATATGTGCTACTATGAGCAATGAAAGACTGAAGGAGAGTGGAAAAAAGGAATAAACTGTGAAATTTAGAGGAGGTGCTGACTTCATATACAATTAGATATAGATAAGGCTATTACTGAGGAAGTAAGACTAACATCCTAAATTCCCATTAACCACTTCAAGCCCATAGTAGCATCAATCATAGAATGTAATACAGGTTTCAGAAAGAAAGGGTAGGTTTTTGGTTGAGGCGGTAGATGGTGAATCAGGAAATGTGGGCCCAGTTCCCAGCTCTGATAGAAACTTCCTTTTGTGAACCTGGACAAATCACTGAATTGGCATCCATAAAATGAGAATAATGATGCTATTTTCTTTCTCCCAACCTTCGTCTTTTATATCTATCCTGTAAGCTCTTGGGGGCAAGGTCTGAGGCTTAGTATGTGTTTTTACAGCATCTAACACAACGAAGACCTGCTCTTGGTTGGGACCGCTAGGAACTACTTCTAATATAAACAATAAATAATTAGAGCTGGTCGAGAGTTTTTCAATGGAAGGTGCCAATTTATTGAAACAAACTTTTTGCAGAAATTTATCATCTTCGTTGGGAAGGTTTTTCAGGTCCAGGAAGCAATTTCTAGCCAAAACCACAGAGAAACCCACCCCAAAATAGCCAATAGACTGGTGGTTAGGGCTGGGCTATAGACGATCCAGGTTTTAAGTCCCTGCTCAGCCTGAATTGGAGCAGGGACTTGAAGCTGGTTCCCCTACACTGCTGGTAAATGCCCCAATGACTAGGCTACAGAGTCAGTCTCTCTCTGGCCCAGTGAACATTTAATTAGTTCTTTCTCATGTTTTCATTTCAAATTTCAAAACCTCAAATTTCTTTTGCAGAATGGAACTCTTGCTTTCCAGCCAGCACTATAAATAATAATGATGATGTTTTACCTTCACATTTTAGCGTAGGGTGTGTTGCTGGTACAAAACTGGTACAGAGAAGCAAGGAAAGGAAACACAGAAAAGAAAGGATTAAAAAAGAAAGACGTGAAATGGCAATAAGGTTTACATGGGTACAGCAACAACATTTCACCTTGTAAGGGTCATATATGCAGCCTGATGCCCACTGGACTTTATGAAATATGATCTTATTGGGTGGGGGGGGGGATATTTGCACTTTGCAAAACTCCAAAGAAATCCTACTCTTCTAAGTTGTGAATGCACTTCCTACTGGAAAACACACCCCACAGAGATCTTGTGCCTTTGGAGGCATGCCAAACGTGCAGTGCATGCAAAACCAACCTCCCAACATCATGCAAGGTCCACACAGCTGCTAGGATGCTGAAATGTACTTGATCATTAATCCTATCCCACCCACCCCAAAAATCAACGACTTGGACCTCTGCCACTAACACCTGATATAGATAGCTCAGGGTCTGAAAAAAATGTGTCAGATCGATGTACACACACGTGTGGTGAAGGAGTATTGGTTAGTGTGGTAGACCTTTGAAAAACCCAGACAGTCAGCATTTAACTGACATACAACCTCAAGCAGCCAAACTAAGTTTGTTATTCTAGGGATGGAATTGAGACTTCACAATAAAAATTACTCATGTAACTATTCATGGAAAGGTAAAATTAGATAGGTAATTAATATCACTTATGAAAGTCAAAATTAGAAAAGTAATTAATACTTTGCTCAAGGTTAGTTAGGAGATAGACTACAGAACTGTAAACAAGACAATCACTCTACAGTCAAGTACTTGTTAGTTTTGTCATAAATACATTTCACTCCAAACAAGAGTGCAGTTGAAAATATGATGCCTACATTCTAGTAAATCTTTAGTGAAGCTTGGTTTGTTAAAGATGAGACAACGTATGCAGAATTGCAGTTAGTGAAGTCATAGTAGCAGCGAGATCTATGGTGTAGGCTCTCTGCATGGTTTTCTTTGCCAATATGTGCATTAAAATTTTAGGCTTGAATTACATTATACATTATAGGATTACTGAATCTTGGGACACAGTTATAAAAGTCATCTATACTGTCTTCATAAGCATCATCATTAGGTGAATAGTCAACAACAATATAAAGTACTCAATTTCATTTAAACTGGGTTACTTATCTTGAGCTGATCTTAATCAAACCCTCATATCATTCTTGCACAGGAACGTGTGGTGAGAAAACCAGCTACAGTATGCACTTTTCCTTTATCATTGCTAAAATCTTTGCCATCCTGTGAGCAGTAGTACAAGATAGGGTTCAAGAGTCAACTAGTAGATAGTCTTGAACTACCAAACATAGAGAACTATGTTTTTGTTTTAGTTAGAGAAGCGTCATGACCTGCTTGTATATACAATGTATGTTATACCACTTTGGGGATAATACGAGTATTTTTTTTATGTAAGCAGAATTACCCGAAGAGGAGAGGGTGATATTTCTATTCATTTGCATTGTGGAAGAATAATCAAATAAGTGAGTTAAAAATATCAGTTAAGTTCATCAACTTCTCAACACACCTGCTGTTCTCCATTTCAGTTCAAACACTTCCAGGGCAGAAAGTTAAATCATTATTAGAGAAGAGAAAACAGAATGATGAAGACATTAGACTGCCTGTTTCTAATACACCCGTGCCGATTTACTGTCAGTCAGTGACTATGGATTTTTAAAAAGCAGTTAACACGAAAGAAATGTTAAGAACAATTATCTCATGTCCAGTTGGAACATTAGCCCGTTAGACAGAAGGGCTCATTCCTTTCAGTCTGCCAACATTTTAGTAAATGACACTGGCCCTTTAACAGATGGGATACATACTTCTTAGCTTGCCAGTATCCTAATAAAAGACACTGGCTTCTTTAAAATGAAGGACACATACCTCTCAAATTGCCAGCATCCAAACTGGGAATCAGCAGTTTAAAATAAAGGTGGCATTCAACTGCCTGGCAAAACCAGGGACATGCTACAGAAATTTTAAAGCAAATGGTATAAATCTTACTCTGAAATTATTTAATTTAGATAAACTACCTATTAAAACATTGGGTAAGTATATTCAATATCAGTACAGCAGTAACTGGATAGCCCACCATCTCCTGAAATGAGTGGAATAAATATTATTAGTGACCTTTGGGATATTTTCTCCCATCAAATCCCATTAGTCACCAGGTCACATGACTAAAATACATTGTGCAATAGTCTCCCAACTGGGTAACAGTGCATGAAGGGAGGCTAGATGTCTCAAATGGCTTGTGCCCAGCAACACAAAGGTAGGGCTGTCCTCTTAGCTCTTGTGTGTGTGACATCCCTGCGAAGAGAGAGAAGGCAGCTGCCTGGGTACATTGAGAAAGCAGCGATGCCCATTTTCTCCCCATCTCCCAACGAGCAGAATACTCTAATGAGGGTAGGAGGGCCCTGCAGTGTGCCTCCCTCCCCAGGTAACACACACTACCACAGCGTGGGACGTCTCATATGAAAAGCACGTGCCACTATTGCTTGAGCTAAGAGACTGCGTCCCCTTGATGGCACCTGTAGCAGTCTCATTAACCTCTTACGTGCACCTAGGGTGACCAGATGTCCCGATTTTATAGGGACAGTCCCGATTTTTGGGTCTTTTTCTTATATAGGCTCCTATTGCTCCCCACCCCCTGTCCCGATTTTTCACATTTGCTGTCTGGTCACCCTACGTGCACCATCTACTGGAGGGGAACAAAGACCCACTTTGTGGGAGTGTGGTTGCACCCAGAAGGCTAGTCTTTATTGGGGAGCAGGAGAGAAGCGTTTGCTCACCTTCGGGGCAGCACTGCAAGGATTACCTATTTTTCCAGGCTTTTTCAAGAGTGGGAACTCAGGAGGGTGGGAGTCAGGTGAAGTAAAAGCTATTAGTTCTATTGGGCTGGAAAGGCAGCGAGGTTGTTGAGATTATGGATGGGACAGATACAGTCAAACCCCGCAATAAGGCGCCCCGCCATAACGCGAAATCGCATATAACGCGATCACAATTTGGCCCCCCTTTAAGACACACAGTAATTCAGTACTGTATGTACTGTACCAGTGGTCCGCAACGCCATGATGGCTGCCGGGACATTGATGTGCCCCCGCCTAGTGCCAGGCAGGGGAGAGAAGCTGCGGCCCCGCGCCTGCCGGGGACAGAGAACAACAGGGCTGCCGGCGCCGGTGCTCTCTATCCCCGGCAGGTGCGGGGCCACAGCTTCTCTCCCCTCTGGGCACTAGGGGCACTAGGCGGCGCACATCAATGCACTGCCTTGGGGACCACTGACAGGCTTGAAACCCCACTATACCACGACCCCGCATTTAGCGCGATGTAATTTTTTGGACCCCAAGCATCGCAGTATAGCGGGGTTTCAGTGTATATTTTATGAGAGAGGAAAAAAAACAAAAACAGAAGTAAAATAAAACCTCCTTGGTTTACAGTGGTTCTTCAGTCTCAGGACTATGGGGGCTAGAGAAAGAAAGGGAACCTGGAGGCCCATAAGAAGCTGCTCCTACTGCCTTATGGAGGAGAGGAGGAGCCCAGTGCACAGAGCTCTAGAAGTAGCAGCTCGTAGCATTGGGAGGGAAGGGAGGAGAAATGAGGCCAGGCCTCAGGAGAAGGTCCCCTTACTGGCATTGGGTAGTGTGGGCCCTGAAGAGGAGCTGCTGCACCAGGCTGGGCAGAGAATGCATTAAGCACTATCAGAGAAGTAGAGGAAGGAGAATAGATGTCGTTATGCAGTAGCCCAGCATGGCAGCAGCCTCAGGAAGGGAAAACCAGAAGTCTGGCCTAACAACGTTGCACTGCAGAGACCAACTGGCAGAGGGCTGGGATGGCATATCACTGGCCTAGGCCTGGAACAACTGCCCTGGCTTTCCCTCCTACATAGGAGGTCCTTGCCGTCTGTTCTTCTAATCAACATAGATGTTTACACGATTTACTCACCTTTCACGCTCATCTTTCATCTTTTCTAGTTCTTCTTCTCTCAGTGTGCTGTGTTTTGGATTTCCCTTCTCGTCAGCTTTCCCACCTTTCTCCTCTTTCTTCTTTCCAAATCTGATTAAGACATTAGGGAAGGGTCAGGAGAAGAGAGAATTAGTAGAGGAAAAATGCAATATTTACTGAGTAGACAACAAAGCTGGAGATTTACGCAACGATAACGTAGTGAGCGATTGCCTAGAGTAAGGGACCGATCGCAATAATAAAATTAATTACCAATAATTCTGACTATAGACCATTTACACAATACTTGATCATGAATGTATTTGAACCTTGAGTGCGTTAGAGAAATGACCACCCCGCAAGACCTGAAACAAAAGCAGCTGTTATGCTAAGCTATTATTAGCATACATTTCAAAGTAGCTGAAGTTTCTTCTTACCAGAGAATAGGCTCTCTGAAAGCGATCTTCAGAGCAATCATATGTGCCAACATATAGAGCTGACCACATGTTCTACTCCTATTGGTAAAAATTGTCACTCGTTCGCATATGGCTTTAATTTAAAGGTACAGGGTTGATTTTTGTTTAAAATCACAGGAAGGTGCAATCAGGATCAAAAATAAATCTTGCCCTATTGCAAGATGAGAGAGAGAGCGACTTCACAAAAGTCCCCTCTTAAATGCTTTACTTTCTATCTAATAATATATTATTATTTAATATTGATATTATGAGAGTGCTCCAGCGATCCCAGTCACTCCTGGGGTTCCATTGTATTAGGCATTGTACAAAGATATGCAAAACTATATTCCTTTCTTCACAGAGCTTGCAAGAGGTTATTAAGTGGCAGAGCTATATTTCATTTCTCATTGAGTTAGATCTTGAGGTTGGACACACACGGCATTATGGGCTAACCCTCCCATCCCCCCAAATTTGAATTCCTGAATTTCATATGTTACAAATGATCAGCCATTTTTATCATATTGCAACCTTCCAAGTACCTTTACATGCAAATTAAGGCTAACGATTTACAAAAAATATTTCTTCATGGAGCATGCTGTATTTTAACTTCATTACTACGCCTCACAACTTTTTGAATAGTTCTATGGAAGTCAGTAACATTTCCTCGGTGATCTTTCCTTTATCCTTTTTTATTTTTCATTTCAGTCCAAACTGCCTTCAGTACGATAGCTGAACTACACTACATAGACTTACGTTGTACATCACAGACCTCCTTTGACCAAAGCAGAATTACTGTGACTGTTCAGTCAGACTACGTCTACCTGTGGAGCTAGAGGTGTGAGGCCCAGCTCAAGCAGACATGCTCACATAAAAATAGTAGTGTAACCATGGTGTCATAGGCAGTGGAGAGTGGCGGTACACGTGGGGTCCTAGCGGCTGGCCCCTGCCCGGGGCTCCGCTCCTGGCCCCATGCCCACTCCCAGCTCTGGCCACAGCTTCTGCCCCCTTACCCCTCTACAGGTCCCCCCTCACAGAGACACAGCCCTGCCCCCAGCCTCAGCTTGGGGGAGGAGGGGCATGGACAGAGGTCAGGGGGCTGGCTGTCAGCACCCCCACTACTAAAAATGTTCCAGCGCCACTGCATGTTTGTGGGTGAGTGAGAGAAAGAGACATGGTGAGGGTGGAGGAGGAGGGGGAAGCAGCAGAGGTGCCAGGCAAGAGGACTTGACCCTCCCTTGTAAAGGTACAGAAGAGCTCCAGGGTGGCTCTTTGCAATGGAATGAGGAAGGAGACTGGGTATATTGGCGGTATGGTGGATGTGTCTGTACATACCTCATCTTACTCTTCCCCACATCTCTGCAGTAGCAGCCCCAGCCCCAAGTCCTATTTAAAGCAGTAATGGCCTGCTGCTCCAGAAAATACATGCCACTTTTTTAGGGGTCCCTGTTCCAAACACACACACCTGACCCACAAACAACACTTGGTTCTCCTTCTATAGGCCCATCTCACTACGGTGCTATCAGCATCATTAAATTTCATAACTGTGCTCTTTCCGAGCAGAAAGTCTACACTCTGGCTCCATTATCAGCTTCTGGGTTCCTGTGGTCTCCAGAGACTCTGGAGCCGCATACATGTGAAGGGGAGTTTTCCACAATCTGAGGGGGGAACGTTGCAGCTAGGAAGAGACGGGTAAGGGCAGGCATGTGTATACCTATATGTGAGAGAGTGATTGAGAACATGCGTGTGTGAGAGAATACTGAGCAAGAGAGATGGACACAGAGACTGGTGAAAAGACACAGGCATAAAAGAAAAGCTAGATGGGACCTTGCAGATGTAATTTCATATAGGAATGGAGGGAAAAAACAAACCAAACCAAACCCACCTACACACCTTAGTCCAACACCTGCAGGATGGATGGGAAAAGAATCTGTTTTCCAGCACCTGCATATTCACTGAAGATCTCTCATGGCAGTATCCTCAAGAGAGAATGTATTAGCTCTGGAGTCCTGGCCCTGATCTGACTCTGGCAGTTTGTTTATATTCTTCCTGCCTACAGTTCCCCCACAGTATCAGTTAGGGCTTTGTGGAGTCTAGTATTTGTTTTGAGTATTTATAGACGTTGAAAACATTATTCTTGGGCATTTTGTGTCGCTGTAGGGAGGTAAAGTTAGATATGTACCATACCAAAAAAAAAAAAAAGAAAAAGATTGAATCCCTCTGACTTTCAAGTCTGGGTATTATTTGTTGCTTACAAAAGGAAATATTTTTTTAATAAAATGATAATTTTGTTTGTAATAACTGCCAGTTTGACATCTCTTTGCACAAACACTGCTGTCTGCTAGTATAGCGGCTGTTGCCACAAATTGGTAAGATCAAATATAATTATAAACTAGCAATGGTGGGTTGGTCTTGATGAAAACAAGTTTTTCTGCTATTTTTGACTACACCCTAGAGCTGTGTGGGCTTACAATATTTACCTTCCATACTAAATATGCAATATGTTGCCTAAGGCTGGGGAAATGTTCTGATTTTGGCCTCTTCCGTTCATTACTAAACTCTTAAAAATCTATTCCTTATTATTATTATTGTTAATTATTATGATGATGTTTTGCAGAACAGCAAAAATCCAGCATGGACATTGAGAGAGAGAGAGAGAGAGAGGGTGTATATATAAATTGCAAAAATTCAACACCAATTTAAAAAAACATATGTACTGCATAAAACCACAAAATATCCAGCATCTTCTCTGACTGCATGTATACATCATTCCCTGAAAGTTATGGTATTTGCAAAGGTCTGTGTTCTCTGATGTGTTCTAAATTACCACAGACATATGCTGATGAAATTAACTTCTACTTATTGTAATTTTGCATAATTTTGTTATTTCTCTAACGTTTGGGGGACAAAATTCTTTCCTTGCTAACCTCACATTGGGCCTGATTCTAAACTCCCACTGAGTTTAATGTATGGGAACAAGGCTGTTGTAACAACTGTGTTATGGTATTAATCAAGTTAAGATGAAAATTTTGTGAAAAGTGAATGGCTTTTGGCCTTGAGGCTTACAAAATCTACAGACAACAAATAACTGGATTACAGTAAAACCTGCTTTTTATATTAAAATGATTGATATAAGACCGAAACCATTAGTGAATAAATTTATTGCACACCAATCTTTAAAAGCTCTTTCCACTACACTGTATGTAGCAAAATTCTCTTAAGGTACTATCTGACAGAATTGTTACTTATTCAAAAACTTATATAGCAAAGGGAGGAATATAATTAGAAGACCTGAAAAATGAATAGATTGTAAACAGCTGCTTAGATTGTTTTGTGTGGAATGAAACCACTTAAAATAATAATAGAGGGGAAAAAAACATGTAGCAAAGTTATGCATTTGTGTGTCCTACGCAATATAGTGATTACCTGGTGTAATGCCTGTGAAGGAAGTTGTAGACATAGAATCATTAGTATGCTTTTCACTATACAAGGGCAATATTCCAAATGCTCTGAGCACACTACTCCTGCATGCAGAAGTAGCGAGGGATTTTCTTTACGTGATCTGCCCTCAGAAAGATGAAAATGAGTGAGTCATCCTCATGTGAAAGCCCATGTACTATTCTTGCAAACGTGTTGTACTACTCAGATGGATTTCCCTTTGCTAGCATTAGCTTTACCCATTGAAAGAAATCACCAACGTCCTGAGAATAATTAAGGTATTTTCCATTAGAAACACTGAGTGAATCAACTCTTTGAATACCAAATGTGTGATTTCTTACTGGAATATTTATGACTATATTATTGGTTCTGGTATATAAAGAGGGAATGTTTATATTTCTACAGTGAATGTTAAAAGATTGTGAAAAAAATGCTACTGGACTGTTCATTCTGTCAATGTCTTCATCCCTTTTTAAATTTCAAGATTTCAAGGACAAAAGCAAACCTCCTGTTCTATGGTCCTTCCCTGTTGTTCCTGGGAAAAATGTCTTAAATGCAAGACCTAAAACTGTGGTCATGGCAACATTTCATTTCTGTGTTGAACAGTGAGTTTCCAGATCTCAAATGTGTTGATATTTGCTTCAAGGATTAAAAAGCAGGGAGGTCTATAAAGTCCCCATACTTCTAAGCAGGAGAAACATCTGCTGGGTACAGTCCCAAGCAGCTTGCTAGCTAAATTCAGCAATTGGGAATTCTTTAGTTAATTAGGTTCCCCCTATCGGTAGGTGTCACTGCAGCTAATAAAGAATGGAACTGCAAACATCTGTGGTGAAAGAAAAATAATTCAACTGGTCCAAGACATGAAAAAACCAAACACGCACATATCCCAACAATGCCATGGCATCTCCAGAAATTATTTGGAAAAAAACCCTAGAGTGATTTGTAAAGTGTATATAACAGAAACACCCATTTCACAGCAAATGAACAAAAAACCCATGCTGAGATTATTAAAGCAGCTCCACTATGAAAGACTAGAAATATAAAAATAACCCTCAAAATTAAATCTGAATGCAAGTAAGATGGGTGAGCAAGAAAGATAAAGATACTAATAAGGTATGATTTTCAGGTCCACACAGGGACTATAAAAAGCTTATTAACTGCTGCTACTGCCGTGTGTTTTAAGTTATTTTATCACTCAGCTTTACAGCAGAAGAAATACTCTCTAGAAGCAATGCTGTGCTTTGATTAATTACTTTCATACATACACTTTTACAGGGTATTAGACATTGCTGTAAAGATCTTTAGTGAGTCAGATTAACTGCTTGCGATTACTGCTCTAGACTCATTTTATGCTTATATTTATTTTAACAGCAATGTTAATTAAATATTTGTTTTATATTTTTAGTGTTTTTCTAACTACCTAAAAGGGTTGTTATTAAATGTTTACTTATTGGACAGAAGTTAAGCAAGCAGTATAGTATTATTGGGAGAAAAGATTTTACTGAAGCTACCGTACTACAGAGACTATATAGCAGGTCTCAGTAGAAGTAGCCCACCACTGGAGAACAAGTGCACTCAACACAAATATAAAGCACAAGTCAGCCACAGTTTCAAATAAAGCACTATAGAGAATAACTGCCTCTGCTCAGCAAAGGCAGCTACCCGCCTTCCTTTTCTTTCATGCCTGGCACCACCCTTTCCACAAACTATGAGGGAGCAATAGGATCTGTAAGCAGATTTGGTTTCTTTTGCCAGCAGGGTGTGGGTTACATAGACATCTTGGGATTCTCAAATCCACTCAACCTGCTATGGATCACTTCAAAAGCTGCACTGAGCACAGAATTATTTGCAGATGGAAGTAGTTCTAAGCAGTAAACACAATCAAACTATGCATTCATAGGGCTGCTGAGACAATCTGAGGAAAGAGAAAACTGATCTGGCCACAGGCTAATGAATTTAGTTATGTACGGTCCAGGTCAATTTATTGGATTTTCTGTAACTATAAATCTGATGTGAATTTTTTAAATTAAGCTCTAAATTCAGCTACATTTTGGTAAATCAAAGTATGCTCATGCTAACCATCTTCAAACCCATTTTGGAGAGAGTTCAATTACAGCAATAAAACAATGGTGTTTAGCTGATTCCAGGCAACAGGAAAAGGAAAGGTTAAGCAGAAAAAGTTGATATTCAGAAGATTTCTCTCTTTATTAAGGATGAAGCAGTCTCATTAAAGAAGCCTACATTATTAACACTAATATTGGTTGCTGCTGGTTTTTTATGCCA
This sequence comes from Terrapene triunguis, assembly GCF_002925995.2. NCBI lineage: Eukaryota > Metazoa > Chordata > Testudines > Emydidae > Terrapene > Terrapene triunguis. Next base: position 58,871,997 of record NW_020664413.1, on the reverse strand, counting down.
TTTTGAGAGAAACAAGGACATATTTTTTATTATATTCAACTGTTGGGAACAAGACTAAAATGATCGAGCTTTCAGATTCAGTCTAATGGGAGTAAAACTTATCTTTTTAACAACTCTGATTAAAAACAAAAAAACAAAAAAAACCCCACCCTCTACTTCTTTGATGCTCAAATTAGCATCTTTTCTCCAGCATGCTGAATTAATTAATAGAGTGACAAAGGAATTAGTCCTGATAGGATCAAAGCTGAAACCATATTTACTGGAATTTAAAATTAAGAACATAGAGCATTAACCCTCCATATTCCATGTAACTTTCTACATCCCATACTATCCGCCTTCTGAATTCCCTGACAAAATAAACCAATAGTGCAATATTTTTCTACTCAAGTTCTTCTAGAAAGAAAAAGACTCTTGACTCAAAACTTGCCACAGCAGAGAACTTTTCCATTGGAACATGCAAATCTTGAAGTGTTTATTTTTACATACAGCTGATTACGTAAATTCAGAGGCATCAATAGAATGAAGCAAACAGAGTCCAATAGCATTTATATAAATGCTTGGCTCCCAAAATTGTTACTACCTTTAAGGGTCAGTCAAGAAACTCCTAGTATCACATCTTCTGAGGAGTCTCTTTGCTGTAGTACTTGACAAATAAATATCTATATTAAATGCAGAGGACCAAATTCAGAAGCTAAATGTCAAATGCAAGACCTACATTACACAGTGAAGCTTAATACTGTAGCATCCGTGTGAAAAGCAATAAAAAATGGTCATCTAGAATTAAATGTCTCCTGATTTTGGTGTTTTGGACAGAATACAAGCTCCAATATCAGATAAACAAATACACCCCATCTAGTCTTCTGCGAGTCAGCTCTTTTCCATAGATGTTGCAGACTAAAGGTGGTCTAGACAGGTCCCCTACAATTTTCTCTCTAGAATCATCGTCATTATCCTTACGTCTATATGCCTCAAATCCCTCCTTTTAAATGTTGAATTTGTCCTCAACTTCAATAGCAGTGAGCACTGTACCACATTGTGTGAATTGGCTGGTAGGAAATGCTCATCTAATAGGGCAGCTCTATCCCCCATCACCAAAAGCCGAGCAACACCTCTGCAATACAGTAGTTCCACCAGAGCCAGAAAGGAAGAGACATCTGAAAGCACTCCACTCTCATACTCAGGTCTTCTGTGTTAGAAGAGGCCATCTGCAAAAGCACTGTGCCAATCTATTGAATCAGTTGCATGGAATAACTCTCATTAGCTTCTCTAGCTATGTAAATACTAGGGATAAAGGGTGGTTATTAAGGATAACAACAGTTTAAGATATTTATTTTTGGAGCAAGTGATAATGTATTCACATTGTACGGAATGGGAGGGGGGAGCGGGAATTGTGCCTTTACTAAGTGGTGTTTTCCTGTGATATTAACTAACTGTAGGAAATCTGTGACATCAAATGGTGGCCTTGCTTCTATTTCCATGTTCACACAAGCTAGTGCTCAGATCTCCTAATTAACATTTTCTTTCTTTCTTGCAAGGGGCACCCATTCCAAGCAGTGTATACGCCCACATCAAGCATATCAACCCTACAGTACTGTGGCACAGCTATGATTTACAACTTGACCAGAGGAATCAGAAATTGATTTATAGTCTGTCCAATCCACCAAGTTCTATTTGCTTGTCCACTAGACTGTGTAACTACCATACTCCCATATATTCTTATATTTTCTTCCTTTCCCATACCAGTGGCTGATTTTTCCCCCTTTGTTCAATACCACAGGCAAGTAATTACATCTAAAGTGAAAGCAAATACTGTTCTAGATATTAGCCTATATGGAGTTTGCAAATGTAATCCCTGTGGTAGCCCAGAAATTTTCAAAGGCAGCTACATCCCATAGTCAAAAATGACTGACTTTCCACTGACTTTCAATAAATCTTTGGCTCTTAAATGCCTAAAAGTCATTTTTGAAAAGGGATTTAGGCTCTTCGGTCACTAATGTTACTTTGAAAATGTTCCTTATTGTTTTGGTATTAAATTTAAGCGTCAGCTCCTAAAATGCATCATATAATGAATCTGAAATCTGTGGTCAGAAAAACATACCAGCTGTGATACCTAGTCCATTTTAATAAGACTGTGGGCATGTGCGTGGGGGTAGGCAGAGTCAGAATAGATACAGCTGACAACTAGGTTGCATATCAGGCATCACTAAAGCCCCCTACTTATTCCCATCACAAGGCCAATAGCAAGAGCTTCCTGAAAGATTTCCGTGCCAGGCCACTACAAAGCTAGGCAGATTTCACAGAAAGCCCTCCCTAATATTTTGGCACTCTAGAAGCTGCTTACCTTGCTGATGCCTAATATTGGGTCAGTGGCTGAGTGACAAAGTGAGTTAATCGCTGTTGTGTTTATTTCCCCCACCCCTTTTTGGACACCTAGGGTAAATCTGGATTAAGTCACAAACAGGAATGAGGTTGGAGGTCTTAAGTCTAGATCTCACTGAACAATTACTTATACATCAACGTTAACATAATCTGACACATTTAAACGCCACTGGCGACCTTTGCTCAGAACACTCAGAGATGGAATCACAAACTTCTTGTGGGTCAAGACTGAAACATGCTAGCAGAGTAAGGAGAATAAGGCTTGCAAAGGATCTGCTCATATCTACTTGGCCTCATTCAATGGTGTCATTCCCTTATTTTTATGTGCACTAACATCTATCCCCCATAACAACTGTATTTATTTCTACTAAAATATTTATATCTAATTTTGTAGTAAAGTAATAGAACTTGAATTCATTTATTCTTAGTCAGTGGGATGGTCCAGTAAGTGATGCTGCCTCTCCTGCTTCCCGCTGGCATTCTGCCACTCTTCCCCCTGTGGCTGGAGCTGAGGCTGGGGCCGGCCTGTGCCCAGGGACTATAGGTGGCTGGAACTGGTGCTTGCTAGGGTGACCAGCTGTCCGGTTTTTGACTGGAACATCCATTTGAAAAGGGACCCTGGTGGCTCCGGTCAGCACTGCCGACCGGGCTGTTAAAAGTCCAGCTGGCGGTGCTGCAGGGCTAAGGCAGGCAAGTCCCTACCTGTCCTGGCACCTAGCAGGTCCAGCTCCTAAGGACATTGGGATCGGTGTGCTGCCCCCGCCTCGAGCACCGGCTCCGCACTCCCATTGGCCGGGAACCCCACCCCAGAGCCCTCACCCCTTCCTGCACCTCAACCCCCTGCCTCAACCCGCAGCCCCCTCCCACATTCCGAATCCCTCGGCCCCAGCATGGAGACCCTATCTATACCCCAAATCCCTCAACCCCAGCCCCACCCCAGAGCCTGGACCCCCAGCCGGAGCCCTCATCCCCTCCTGCACCCCAACTCCCTGCCCCAGCCAGGAGCCCCCTCCTGTATCCTGAACCCCTCATTTCTGGCCCCACCCTGGAGCCCAGACCCCCGGTTAGAGCCCTCACCCCTTCTTGCACCTCAAGCTCTTGCCCAGTGAAAGTGAGTGAGGGTGGGGGAGAGAAAGCCACTGAGGGAGGGGGAATGTAGTGAGCCGGGGGCAGGGCCTTTGGGAAGGGGTGGGGCTAGGGTGTTCAGTTTTGTGCGATTAGAAAGTTGCCAATCCTAGTGCTTGCGCCACCGGCCTGGTGTTTGGGGGCTGGGGGGCACACTGCCCACCTGGCACTCTGGGGCTTGGGGGGGAGGCGCTCGGGCAGCCTGGGGCTGGGGTGTGTGTGCTGGAGGCCGTGGGGGGCGGGGGGAGGAGGGTGGGAAGGGCGGGGCCTTGGGCAGAAGGGGCGGGCTGGGGGCTAGCCTCTCTGAGCCCAGGGTTCACCCTCTGCCCACGGTGCTGCACTAAGCTGTCCTTTTTAACAATGAAGCGTCATCCTCAGAAATCAGAGTTCTAACAAGGCTCTTTCAAAGTACAGATGGTTAAGTTAGTTCTGATCAAAACAGAATAATAGCATTATAGAAAGGTAGGGCTGGAAGGGACCTCGAGAGGTCATAAGTCCAGCTCCCTGCTCTTGGGCAGGAGCAAGTAAACCTAACCATCCCTGACAGGTGTTTGTCCAACCTCTTCTTAAAAACTAATAGTGAGGATTCCACCACCTCCACTGGAAGACTATTGCAGAATTTAACTATCCTTCTAGTTGGAAAGTTTTTCCTAAAATCTAACTGAAATCTCCCCGGCTGCAGATTAAGTCCATTACTTCTTGTCCTACCTTCTGTGGTCAAGGAAAATAATTGATCGCTGTCCTCTTTATAAGAGTCCTTCACATATGTGAAGACTGTTATCAGGTCCCATTCCAAAAACTGTCTTTGGGTGAGCTCGAACTACCAATCTTTCGGTTAACAGCTAAATACACTAACACACTGTGGCTAGGTCTACACTACCCGCCTGAATCGGCGGGTAGAAATCGATCTCTCGGGGATCGAATTATCGCGTCTCGTCGGGACGCGACAATCGATCCCCGAATCGACGCTCTTACTCCACCAGCGGAGGTGGGAGTAAGCGCCGTCGACTGGGAGCCGCGGAGGTCGATTTTGCCGCCGTCCTCACAGCGGGGTAAGTCGGCTCCGATACGTTGAATTCAGCTACGCTATTCGCGTAGCTGAATTTGCGTATCTTAAATCGACACCCCCCCCCCCCGTAGTGAAGACCTGACCTCAGTCAGAGAGGCAACTGGCAAAACCGTAATAGCCCAATTCACAAACTAAACCCAAAGCTTAACATTTTTTGGATTGAGTCCAATTTTAAACAGATCTTAGGAGCGGGGCCCAGGCCTTCCATTCTCTTTGTACAGCACCCCAGCACAATGGATTCCCAATCCTGACAGGAAGAACTGGTAGCCAGGATGGCCTCCTACCTTTCTCCCTTCTGAGGAGTCTGGGGCCCTGTTTCATGCAGGGAGGAGAAAACAAATGCAGGTTCTGATTGGAGCCTGTCCTTCTTAGTGTTAGCTTTTGAAGGAGGCAAGGCCAAGCCTAGAGGGTGAAGAGAGAGACTCACAGAGCAACCAACCCGTGCTTCAAATTGAGGTGTCTCTCTGTCACTCCCTGCTAAATCTGCTGCTCCCTCTGGGTGCAGCTGGGGATTCTGCTGAATTGGTGTAACCCTTTGTAATCTTTATGTTGAAATGTTCCCAGTTAATGTTAAGTTGTTAAAGATAAGGGTGCAATAAAACCCAATATTTTTCAGGTTTGAGCCTCTGGGTCAGTTACAGAAAATGTATTTAGTAGACGACCCCTGGGTGACACACTGAATGATAACAGCAAACTTTACTTAAAAGAAAAATGATTAGTTAAGCAAACAGGCATGCAATCACCACTTACACTCAAAGATGAAATAGCTTATCAGTGGGTGATCAGTCCACTGACAATAGAGTGAAGCACAGCCTCATAGTCCTGGAACTTAACAGTACCACTTTGCGGTTAACTGGCGCTCTCCCCAAATTAACAAAAACTACCCCTTTTATAATCCATTATAACATTAATTAACAAACCTCCTCATTACCATATTCACATTTCTGCTACCTCCTTACTGGCTCTTTAAATTACACATTCTTTAAATTAACACCTGCACCAATGCCCTTCCAATACTATCAGTATAGATACCATTTCAATACATTTCACAATTCTCCAAAGAACTCATTAAAAACCTTGCTCAAACCAGTAACTGAAACTTAACAGCAACATAACCTTGCTAACTTCCATTTTCCCCATCTTACTGTCTCCAACTTATCTCTAACTTCTACTCACACTGGAACTCAATTTTCCATACTTCTCTATGCTTAGGCTAACTTAGGACAAACCCTAATTTCTACTTTACATAGGCTACACTGGGACATTGTTCCTTGGTGGGGTCTACTTCACCCCCTCCACCTCCTAACAGTCCAGGTCAGAGAAGTTTGGAGGGTGTGGAAAGGAAAAGAATCAGTTGTCACATGAATGCTGCAAAAAGACAGCCATTAGGGATCCAAACTTTATAAAACAATTTTTAAAAAATCTACCACATCTCCCTTGTTTTTTTTTCTCTCTCTCTTCCTTCATTCCACTTCACTTTCTTTCTACGATTAGTAATGCTGCTTCTACTTAACATATGGGCTGATCAGAATTTCTAAGTAGAAAGCTGGGACACAGGTCATGGCAGGTACACTGTGGATAATTTTGGTGGGAATCAACGAGATGTACACAGGAGGGGATTTGCAGCTAAGGGAGACACTTCTTCTCCCAGTGTTGACAAGTCTCATGGTATTTCTTAAAGCTCCAGCTGCTAGAATCAAGAGACTGCACAAGAATCGCCTCTCTGATTCGAAAGGAAAGTTCGTTTCTAGCCTTCATGGTTGTGGAGAACAGCCTGAAAATGTGAAGTGGGTGTATCTTAAAGGCTCAGAAACCAGAAGACAAATTAAAAGACCCCAACATTTATTTTTAAAAATCTCAGTTTTAAGGCTAATCTCATCATTTTTTGAGGTTCCAGATTCATGATTTTTCCAATTCTTGGGGTCGGCAATACTGCCCTCCTCGGCCAAGCCACATGCTTCTCGCTCCTTCTCTGCCACCTTGCGGATTTGACTCGGGGTGAGCCGGCTTGGGGGATTCTGCAGAATGGGGCTGCTCACTGGAAGCCCACTGGGGCCTGTAGGCTTATAAGAAAAACAGAACAAAACAGTTTGGGGTAAAACTGACATGGACGCTAAGGACATTCCCCCCTGTTCTCGGAAGACACGTTCACCCTAATGTCCACAGCACTTCACACCTTTCAAAAAGCTTCAGAAACAATCAATCCTCACAACATCCATTAGGCGCATTTTATTATACTCATTTTACAAATGAAGAAATTGAGATGGAGAGGTTAAGTGACTTGGCCAAGGTCACACAGAAATGTAATGGTATAGCCAGGAAAAGAATTGAAGAGATACTGGGCTCCCACTCCATGTTCTATCCAATAGATATGGCTATGTTTAGTTTGCATCGCTGCCTTCCTCATTTCTATCAGTTTAAGTGCCTCTTTTCCCTACTATTATTTTTTCCATTTTCTAAATCTCTTCTGCCTTTCATTTCCCCTTTCCCTCCTCTCTCTCTCCATCTTCCACTTCCTCCATTCCCCTTTCATGGTTTATTCTACAGTGCCCTGAAATGGGGCTGTGAAGGATGCTATAGAAATACAAGTTCTTGATATTTGAAAATTTCTGTTGGAAACACCACAAGAAGGGATCAGTCTTGGAAAGCAGGAAAAACAGAGCTCCTGGGCCTCCTTCCAGTGATTGGTCTGGAAGAGGGGGAAAGATAGATAGGAAGAGCAGGAAAGGGAGTATAGGCAAAGAGAAGACGTTAAAAGATTCACAGTAGGATCCACAGTGAACTTTTATGGTTTAGCCATTACTAATTCCAACCCCACAGTCTCTTGTCTATGTGACATTTTTAGGTGTAATGCAGAACAAAGCAAAAAACAAACAAACAAAAGATTGGTTGTGTTATCATTTGAAAGATGTGTTTCAGTACAATAAATAATAGATGTTTTTGCATTTTTAACTGTCAAAATCAGGCTGCATGATAAAAAATACCTTTCCTCCGTGGCCATAACCATGGAGCTATTGTACATTTCTAATTAGACATAGCAGAATGTGGTTAACATCATTCCCTAGAGATTTATTGTTAGTTTGTAGACTCTTTTCAGTAGAATTCTGTTAATGTTAAGGTCCACTGGAGGCCAATAACAAGAAGCCACTGGGAGGAGAAATCTGTCTGCCTGTCAAAACAGTGGCTATCAATTATAACTATAAATACAATTCCTTTAAATATCTCGGTGGTAGTAGAGATTTCAAGTGATGCATGGGTCTGAGTGATTTTCTATTGCGCTAGAGGGGCTGTGGGAGAAACATCTGCCCACATGACACAAATGCACTATGATTTTTCAACCTAGAGTCCAGGAGAATTAGTGTCTAGTCTTCTCAAACGCCCTTTGAGATATTTTCCCCAGAAAGCCTTACACACAGCTTCCTGTTTTAAAGCGTTTAAATGGGACAACTTGACAAATATGGCTCCAGCTCATTTCTGTAGCTGACTTCTTAGCAAAACATTTAGACAGTTACAATGTTATTAAACAGGAGAGGAAATAATGGAATGGTTGAAAAATAGAATACATAAAAAACAGCTAGCTGAAGGCTGCAATTACACTGTTCACTAGAAGAACCTAATTTAGGACCGAACTCTGGAGCAGAGTTAGCTATTTGCCCTTTGATACAAGCACGTAAGTCTCATTAGTATTACTAAGAGTTATACAAACATATTGAGGAGAACATGCTCCCATGTACTGTAAATTGCAGGAGATTAACTGCACCTCATTTTGGGGACTGAGGGAGGTACACGCTGTCATTCTCAGGCAGCATTTCTGCTAGTTAATTAAACAAGAACCTCGGTTGTCAATCTCAAGAGGGAGCTCTTGCCATGGTTGACACAAAGCCAATTGTCAAATGTCAAGAATGGCGAGAGCTCCCTGTTGAGAGGATGACATTAAGGGAAAAGCACAGTAGATACATTTCAACTTCCCTTCTGAATTTATGTGGACTTTGAAAGTAGTTATTAGAAATCAAATAGTTAGTTACAGCTGTGTTTAAGTTTTGGAGAGAATGACAAAGTACCTTCAACGGAGAGACTCAGTATATGGTAGCTTTGGATACTAGTTATTTCCTCTTGTGGATAATCAAAAACTGTGTATAAAAACAAGTCAGTACGACTTATAACATTTTGGTCACTCTGCTGCTAATTTCATGACAGTAGAGTGACCAATCAATAAAGGTAAAAGCTGAGGACTATACCATAATCACAAGATGTCTCTGGCACCTAAGTGATAGAGCTCAAGACACGGGAGGACTTGTCCATCTGTGATACACAATACATTCTCTCATCAAACTCTGAAGAAAGTAGGCCGCACATACTACACGCTTTTCTCAGTGCCTGCTTTATGTACAAAAATAAATCTCAGAACAATGGGAAGCTGCAATCACAGCTGAAAACTTTATGACCACTATTATATGAACTACCCAGTACTGCTATACATTAGACACAATATTTTCAATATTATATTTCAGGTATTGCTTACCAAATACATATGGTTTCAATATAAACTTGACGATCATTTCTATTTCTTTAATATCAAAGAAGCCCTGCTTTTTGAGCTAACAGTCAGATAAATTCATTTTGATAGACAAGGGCATGGAGAATTTGTAGAACAGAACTTAAAAACTTTAAGTACTTATGTATTGCCATCTACATTCTAACAAGGTAGCTTAAAACAATATGAACATTCTAATTTTGGCTAGGCTATGCCAGCTCCCAGAATCTTTTCTCTCCCTGCATTTTCTTGTCCATTATGCTTTGGTTACTTGAAACAGATCGGTTTAAACTCATTTTATTGCATTTGTTAGCAAGTTTATGGTGACAGCCTGCCATTATTTTCCATGAAATATATTAAAAACTTTAATGATTCTCTACTACTTTCTTATTTATGTGTAGTGACATCACGCTTGCTACCAGGGTTTCCCTTTGATTTCTGTTCACAATTTTCCCCTTTGCATTATCTGAGATTTTATTCATTCATTCCATTTTACTATTACTGTAAGAATGACAAGGAAATTGTATGGATAAATACCAGACTATTTGTAAATAATGTAGTCAATTAATTTAGCAGTTTTTTTGTCCCAAACTGTCCACAAATCAATCATGATTCTCCTGAATTTGTAGTTATCAGTGTTTGTTCATCAAATCATTTGTGAGAACAAATTTTAGCTAATGGGTTATCCATGAATTGCACATTAGGGTTATTCATCATACTGAACATTTTGGATATTTGTTGTCTGTGATTGGTAGCATAGTATTGTTTCTGCTCCCTGACTGGGTGACCTAATATTTAGAAACTATTTCCTTAAACACTTCATTTCTTGATTGAACATATTTTGGCTATAGGCCCAAAATTTGCTGCATGAGAACAACTGTATGAACAAAGGTTCAACCATGCAAATGTTTGTGAACAGGCTTTTACACTATTTGACCAGCTGTAATGCATCCATTCACAGTTGATAGTTTCAGTGAGATATAATTTATCTGGGCTGGAGAACAAACTAGAGCCCTGATCCTGAAAAGACTTCAACACTTTCTTTCAATTTCACTAGATGGCTCCTTGGTCTTGTATTATGAAAAGGGTAAAAGCAATTCTTGATTTACCTTCTCTATATCATTCATTCATTATTTGATCTCTCTCTATAATGTCCCCTCCTCTTTTACTACTCTAAACTTAACAGTTCAGCCTTTTCAAACTTTCTTCATCTGGAAGTTTTCCCATTACCGGGGGCGACTCTATGTTTTTTGCCGCCACAAGCACGGCAGTCAGGCAGCCTTCGGCGGCATGCCTGTGGGCGGTCCACGGTCATGCGGATTCGGCGGTGTTTCTGCGGGTGCCGCAGCTTCGGCGTACCCGCTGCCGAATTGCCGTTGAAACCACGGGACTGACAGACCTCCTGCAGGCACGCTGCCGAAGGCCTCCTGACTGCCGCCCTCACAGCAACCGGCACGCCGCCCCCCGCGGCTTGCCACCCCAGGCACGCGCTTGCTGGCTGTTGCCTGGAGCCGCCTCTGCCCATTACCAATAATTTCCTTCATCCTATTGACCCCCTATATTTTTGCTATATCGTTTGAGACAGTCTGGCCAGACATGAATTCCAGGTGAGGATGTACTATTGATTTATATAATGGCATTAGATAACTAAAGCACTCTGGTCTCAATTTGTTTTTTTCTTCCCCTTGCTTGGGTCCAGTGGTTGGGAATGAAGTCACTGCTATTCTTTTCTCTCCAGTCACACCATTTCCTGTCGCTTTCTGCTCTACTCTTTCAACAGTAGCTGGTGAAGTGTACCACTGTGTCTCTTTCCCAGCTGCTTCTGGATGGGAGATTATCCTTAGAAACACATAGCCCAATTATCTTTGGAGGAGAAGAGTAACAGACACAGGAGCGTGAAGCAAAAAATCATGGTCAAATCCAAGGTCCTGAACTACAGTGTCTGGAAAGTTGCATACCTGGAAAATAAAATCTGCTGAGTTTAGTTACAACAGCTGAATTCAACAAATGCCTCTTTTGTGCTGCTAGATATTCTTACTATAACAGATATCTAACTTATTTCTCTAAAATAAAGGTAATATTAAAATTGATTAACTTCTCCATCATTATAAGGGTTATTTCCAATCTTCAGCCAGAAAGCTTTAACCAAAGCCGATAACGAACACTTTATTTACCAGGTCAGTTGAAGCCTGTGTGAATTTTATGGCAAGATAAACTCATAGACTTTACGGCCAGAAGGGACCATCATAATTATCTAGTCTGGCCTTTGGCACATTGCAGGCCACAGAACCTCACCTGTCTACTAATAGACTCAAAACCTCTGGCTGAGTTACTGAAGACCTCAAATCTTGATTTAAAGACTTCAAGTTACAGAGAATCCACCATTTATTTTAGTTCAAAGCAGCAAGTGGCCCATGCCCCATGCTGCAGAGGAAGGCAAACCCCCCCAGGATCTCTACAATTTGACCTGGGCGGAAATTCCTGGCCCCAAATATGGAGATCAGTTAGACACTGAGCATGTGAGTGAGACCCACCAGTGAGACACTTGGGAAAGAATTCTCTGTAGTAACTCAGAGCCCTCCTCATCTAGTGTCCCATTTCTGGTCATTGGAGATATTTGCTAATAGCAGTTGTAGATGGACCATGTCCCATTGTAGGCAACCTCATCATACCATCCCCTCCATAAACTTATCAAGCCCAGTCTTCAAACAAGTTAGGTTTTTTGCCCCCACAGTTCTCCTGGGAAGGCTGTTCCACAACTCCACTCTTTTGATCGTTAGAAACTTTAATCTAATTTCAAGACTAAACTTGTTGATGGCCACTTTATATCCATTTGTTCTTGTGCCACTCCTCCTTTGTTGCTTATCTCTGTGATTGATCTAATCTATCTATCTATCTAAAGAGCAATCATGTCTCCCCTCACAGCCTTCGTTTTGGTAGGCTAACCAAGCCAAACTCCTTGAGTTTCCTCTCTTAAGGTAGGTTCTCCATTTCTCTGATCATCCTAGTAGCCCTCCTCTGCACCTGTTCCAGTTTGAATTTATCTTTCTTAAACATGGGAGATTAAAATTGCACATAGTATTCCAGAAGAGGTCTCACCAGTGTATAATGTAATCACACTCCACCATCTCTACTGGCAATACCTCACCTGATGCATTTTAGGGTTGCATTAGCCTTTTTCATGGCTGCATCACATTGGTGACTCATTGTCATCCTGTCATCAACCAATACACCCCGGTCTTTCTCTTCCTCTGTCACTTTCAACTGGTAAGTCCCCAGCTTATAGCAAAAATTCTTGCTGTTGGTCCCTAAATGCATGACCTTGCACTCTGCATTATTAAATTTCATCTCATTTCTATTACTCCAGTTTTCAAGGTTGTCCAAATATTCTTGTATGGTATTCCAGTCCTCCATGTGTGTCATCCACAAATTCTCCCACTTTTTGTGCCAAGGTCATTAATGAAAATGTTAAATAAGATCGGTCCCAAGACCAATCTCTGAGGAACTCCACTAGTAACCTCCCTCTTTCTGGACAGTTCACCTTTCAGCATAACCTGTTTTAGCCTCCTCTTTAACTGGTTCTTACCCACCTTTCAATTCTTGTATTAATCCACATCTTCTCCAATTTGCTAATAATTTCCCATGTGGAACTGTATCAAATGCTTTACTGAAATCCAGGTAGACTAGATCTACTGCATTTCTTTTGTCTAGAAAGTCAGCTATCTTCTCAAAGAAAGAAATCAGGTTGGTCTGGCAAGATCTACCTTTTGTAAAACCAGGTTTTATTTTATCCCAATTATTGTTTACCTCTATATGTCCTTAACTACTCTCTCTCTCAAAATTTGTTCTAAGACCTTGCATACAACTGAGGTCAAACTAACGGGCCTGTACTTTCCCGGATCACTTCTTTCCCCTTTCTTAATTATAGGTACTGATTTTGCAATTCTCTAGTCAGAGGGTATCATCCCTGAGTTTATGATTAATAAAAAATCCTTGCTATTGGGCTTGCAATTTCATGTACCAGTTCCTTTAATATTCTTGGGTGGAAATTATCTGGGCCCCCGATTTGGTCCCATTAAGCTGTTTGAGTTTGGCTTCCACCTTGGATGTGGTAATTTCTACTTCCATATCTTTGTTCCCAGTACCCACCCTGTCTCCAAGTGCCTCATTACTCTCATTAAAAATTTAGGCAAAATATTTGTTTAGCTGTTGGGCCATACCTAGATTATCTTTAATCTCCACCCAATCCTCGGTGCTTAAGTGGTCCCACTTACTCTTTCCTTACTTTTTTTTTTTTTTTTTTAATATGGCTAAAGAATCTTTCACTATTGGTTTAATTTCCTTTGAAAAATCCAGCTCTGCTTGACTTCTGGCAGATAGAACCTCACTTTAAGCATTGTAGCTTCATATGAAATATATGACAATGAAAAATCATCCTTTGTGTAATATGATCAGTATTATTTAGAAATAGATTGACACTCAGAAGCCTCTGCAGTGGAGATAGTTGAATGCTCTTCTCTGCCTCGGAAATACCAAGGAGGCAGAATGGAGAGTTTGAGAGTTTAAATGCCTGGGCAGTTTAAGAAAGGAAGTAACCTAAGGATTTAACTGCATTGAAATGGAAAATATGCTTTTTGTCACCTGAACACAAAAGAATTTAGATGTAATTTCTAGGCTTAAACAATAAGGGACAAAGAAAATAGTACACCAGGGAGGAACAAGTCTCTTATTTACGTCACTTTAATTTAAACAAAACACAGAAGGAGAAAATACTTAAATTGAACTATTCTCAAGGAAGCTGACACAGGAATCACCAACCCCTGAGTCCCAGAATAGTGACTCCCAGAGTGAAGTCAGATTTATTTATATTCTGACCATTAATTTTAAATTTTGTTTTATTTTCTAGGTAGTCTATACTAATTTATTTTTTCAATACAATTAAATAGAAAGAAATGAGTAATGAAATCTGAACAAACTTGCTGGGAATTCCCTTCCCCATCCTCTAGTTCTAGTAGTTGCATTGTTTTGTGTGTGAGAGCATGCACACGTGTGTCTGTGTTAGCGAGTAGGCATTTAAGCCTTTTCCTGCCTATTTGGCTCCAGCCATGGCATGTTCAGAGGAATTTCATTTCCCTGAGGCAGAGACAAATGACACCAAAAAGTCTCTCACCCTAGTGCATCTTTTTTTCCTGGTACAGCTAGAATTTACCATTTTACAGAACAGCTACTCCGAACTAATTCAAATATTATGCTTGTCCTGCAGTTATCAAGTGATCATATCAACAATACTCATTCTGTCTCTCCTGTCATCGAACGTAGATTTACCACACAGCCGCATTACTTTCCCAGTATCTGACCAAGATAGGGATCTGGTTGAAAGAAACTGGCTGCAATTTAATCTCGACAAGTCAAAAGTGATGACTGTCTGCCAGGGAAAGTGTTGAGATGAATGGGGAAAGGCAGTGTTTGCTTATCTGCAGTGGGGGGTTGTCTGCATTTTGTCAAGATGGTTCACAGCTTTATAGCACTAATGTATCCATTACCACTCTCTGATCGCCAAGGCACAGAGGTGGCCCACAGTGCCACTGTACATAGGTGACTAGCCAAGAGATTGAGATATCTCCTCTCTAAGACTATGTCTACACTACACACCTTTTAGCGAGACAGCTGTGCCGCTAAAAGGCACGCAGTGTAGCTGCTCTTTGTCGGCAGGAGAGAACTCTCCCGTCAACAAAATTAATCCACCCCCAACGAGAGATGGTAGCTTTGTTGTTGGGAGAACTGTCCTGCCAACAAAATGCTGTTCACAATGGTGCTTTTGTCAGTAAAACTTTTGTTGTTCGGGGTGTGTGTGTGTGTGTGTTTTTTCACACCACTGAACTACAGAAGTTTTACTGACAAAAGTGCAGTGTAGACAAAGCCTAATACAGGCCTCATAACTCATTCACGCCTTTGTCATCTCCAGGCTAGTCTGCTTTAGGATCCTTGCAGAGGATAAGGATAGGTCTACACTGCAATAAAAGACCCATGGTATGGCTGCACATGACCTGAGTCAGCTGACTCGGGCTTGCAGGGCTATAAAATTCCAGTACAGACATGCAGGCTTCAGCTGGAGTCTGGGCTCTAGCCCAAGCCTAAAGGTCAACACTGCAATTTTATAGCCCTGCAGCCTGAGCCAGCTGACCCAGGCTTTGATACTCTGAGCCAGGGATTTTTTACCTCAGTGTAGACGTACCCTAAGAAGTCAGCTGGCACAAATTGTCGGGGTTTGGGTGGGATCTGCTAGGAGCACATAGCAAATCTGCTCCAGGCTCTGCAATGACTCACTGTTCACTTTTGGGTGCCATTCAAGTGGTGGTAACAGTCCTAGACAGATCGGGCCATGGCAACCCAAGAAACTGCTTTTCACCTTCGATCCCACCTTCGATCATACCACAGCAATTAAAACCAGCTGGGCTGCTCTACTTTCTGAGACTGACTTTCTTGCTTGAGGACCCACATCTCTGGAATCTGCTGCTCTTTGCCAGGTCAAGAGTTAGATGATCTTCAGAGCACAATATAAGAATGTCTTTCTTTTTTATAAAAGCAAGTACATATCATAGTAAATGCTTTTAAGCATTACTAAATAAATAAGTGCAAGCAGCCTCCTCCTTAGCTGCAAAGACAGTCATTAAAGACTGACGGAGAGTGGTGCAGGCTGAACTTTTACTACAATGCCACCACTTTGAAAGAATTGGACCTATAGATGTCATAAAATTCCCATCCTGGGAAACAGCGTGATCTCTCCACACACCATCTTGTGACTCTCATTTTCAATCCCTCTGAGTAAGACACTGTTTTTACTTTTCTTACCTTTTAAAGCTTTAAAGACTTTAAGTGAAACAAATAGAAAAAATGAAACTTTAAAAAACTTTTTGCACATAGGCATGGAACATGGTCCACCCACCGTGTCCGATGCTACATTTGGCTTTAATAGTGTGATATTCAAAGGCACAAAAGGGAGTTTGGTCTCCCTGGATAGGTGGAAGTTGGGGGTCCATTTCCTCTTTTTGCCCTTGAAAGTCACCCTCTTTAAGCTTTACAAACGGATGAGAGAATTTGCTCCTCCCTGGCAAAGGGTGACAAAATTTCATAGATCTCGCAGCATCCTACAAAAGCCTGCACTTTGCCTCATAAGGCAATGACGCTTTTGATTTGTTAGCATATATTAATCAATTCATCTGCACTGAAGTGAAATTCATTAGTAAAGCCAAAGAGGAAAAGAAAGATGGAACCTGGATCCTCAAGGCACTTGCAAAATCTTTGCAAAATCCTGTCCTAAACCTGGCAAACATGAACACATACTTGGAGTAATCTGAGTAGGTGAACTTCACAGCAAGCCTTTCACTTAGTTACAAAATTTTACATAGGATTTCACGAGACTATATACAATTATTTAACAAGCTATCAGCTGTGCTGCATAACATATTGAACAAGAAGCTGAATCTTTTTTTAGCTGTACCAACAAGAATAAATATTTACGGGAACAGTGGAAAACAAAATCAGAATAAAACTAGGCTATTTTGTTCTGACTTTAATTGTATAGTAGAGCTTCTGTTTCATACTGAGAGCAAATTGTGCGTGCCAAGATTGAAACCATGAAAATATTTAAATCTCCAACTACTGCTTTTACATTGCCAGCTACCTGTACTGTCATAAATCCTGGGGACTTTTCAGCTGAACTTTTCTATAAAATAATGCGCACAGGACCCAGTCTGTAGCTTAGCTGATTCCTGCAGATAGCAGGAGATCTGCCTGCAGATTTACGTAGATGCAAGAACACCATCTGTTGACTTCTATTGTGTCTCTCTTTGGTTTCCATGTTACCATGGTAGGTGGAATCAGGCCATTGCTAAACGCTAGAATGACTTTCCTTGCACATGAGCCTGACAGTCAGCCATGATACTATGCTTGGACAATGGAGCTGGGCAAACATATCTAGAACACCCTTACATGCTTCCCTACTGATGCACCTATCACAGTGCTCTTCCTGCTCCTCCATGTTAACTCTGTTGGAGGGGTAGAATTATCAGGTGCTCCCACAGAACCAGCAGCAATCAGACAAAGGTGAAGTAGCACTGGCCATTATTGGGAGTCCTTGTCCAAGCACTGCCCTTAGGACTCAGTCATCTTTGTTGCCTTGGTTTCACAGAGCTTCCCCAGAACCACAATTCACAGGAGGATCCCAGCACTTAGATCCCCGCCCCCCAATCCCCAACTTCTCACATTTCATATCCTGGCAGTGGGACAACAGCAATAGCTGGTTAAGTAACAACAAGTGGGTTAAGTTTGCCTTAAGCAGAAACTGACCTCCCAAATGACCTAGGCAGGTGTGATGGAACAATTTTTATACAGTGGGTGCTGAGAGCCACTGAACCAAACTGTAAACCCTGTATATAATGGAAACCACTTCAAGCCAGGGGGTGCTGCAGCACCCCTAGTTCCAGCACCTATGGATCTAGGTAAACAGTTGAATGATAAATATTTAAATCTACTACTGCAGAGCTCCTGCTAATACAGAGCTAATGGAGCAGCAAGAGGCATACTGAAAGCACCAGTGCTGGTATTAAGGTGGATACATGTGGGCAGGAAAAAAAGTTTGTTTTTTTTTAATTTAAATTAAATACATTTAAAAAAATGATTTAAAATTAAATTTGAAATTGACAAGCAGGGCTAAGTACTAAACTTTTTATAATATATTCAAATAATTAAAATTAAATACAAAAATACTATTAAGCAGTACACATTTGCTGCCAAGTTTTAAAGAAAGTCAGACAACTGAACTGGCTAAGCACCTGTAAGCAGAATTTGCTGAAGTGCCAAACTGGCTTTTGACAGCAGTAGCCTCTTCTGCAGATGCAGAGAAAATATTTTCTTCATTTCAGTTTATTCAATTTAGTTCAGTTCAATGACAAGTTCATTCAAAGTAAAGAATTGGGAGTTGGAAAAGCAGGGAAGCTTGTTTTCCTCTTTCAATCCATAAATAAAAAGCAGGTTGAGAGGATGAGATCTACTAGTTCTAAAATTCTGAAGGATATAGAGACCAAATAAATCAGTTCAATTCACTAACTACAGATAATACTTCCTTTGTTTAATAAAGCTGTTAATTTTGAATGCAAAACATGTTTTGATAAATGTTTTTCTAATGTATCCAGCACATGTAAGGTACTATTAGTTAAAAAAAAAAAAAGCTCTTTTAGTGCATTTTTAATTGATTTTGAATTTCCATCCAAATAGAGCTTGACACAAATCACAAGTAAAAATTAATCATCCAGTAAATAAGAAATGCATCGCCATTTTCTAATATAGTAAAAAATGGAAAAATTAAGAATCTGAATAAATAAAAATTAAGCTACATAATTGCTTAAATAAATGTGTATAGATATAGCGTGTCCTCCTGGTTAGCAAAAAGAAGCACCAAATTAGCAAGTAGCATAGTACAAATGGAAAACACATTCAAATTGGTGATTTAAATCAATCCACCCACCATGTGAGCTTATCAGAGAGCAAGCAAGCATGTGTGCAGGCTCGATGAACTGTTACCGCTGGTATTAGCAGTAGGGGAGTCAGCCATGGAGCCTATGTAGGCATCCTGAGGCCAGTGATGAGCGTACAGTACCTGTTGTGAATATAATCACTTTAAAAAAAAATCTCCTTTCCAATTTTTTTTTTAAGTGTAAAAATGTGGTTTGGGGATAATGCATAGAAAGTTGTAGCCTATATCCCACAAAGAAACAAACATAATGGCTACCTTTTAAATCATCACCTTTACATCTCACGTACATAGCCCTCTATACATTCAAGTACACAGTGGAAGAGGCTGGATTTATACATTAAAGCGTTATTCACTTTTGAATTCTTAACTGCCAGGTTCTGAGTTAGCACCAACAGAAATTACAACCTCCAATGACAGTAGCAAATGCAGAAAACAACAGGCAACAGAAGAGGCAGGTACTTGGAGATGAACAATGGCACTCTCCATGGGTGCAACTCACCCACTGGCTCTGAAAAGGCACAAAACACTTCTCCCCACCCACTTCAGGCAAGATTCCATTAGCAGTGGTGGAGACAAGATAACCACTTGGGACCATTTCCCCCAGGCTGGGATGGAGGCGGCACACTGCTTGGGTATGTATGTAAATATTTGTTGTCTTGGCCATGAACATATTTGAATATGCATATAATTATACTCATATGTACATAGCCAAATTCTGCAATCCTCCCTTATTTAAATATGTGCATATTTAAATAGGAATCCCAAGCAGGAGACTAATTTCCCTCTCTCTAGCCTCATTACAGGCTCGATCCAGTTCTCACTGAAATGAGTGGAAAGTTGCCCATTGACTTCAAAGGGTGTTAGATCGGGCCCTCTAAACCCACAATGCCACTCCCCGCCACTGCCAAAATCCTCCCAAAACTCAAGTCTTCCTTCCTGCGGTCACACATTACAATACACAGTATATGACACTTGGATTAGGATTGTAGGGACATGGAGGCCTTGTACAGCTGCAAAAAGGGAGATCTGGGGCTTAAAATGAGCATGTGTTTGTGGGGATCTCCCCCACCCTCTGTAAGCACATACATATTTCTAGAATAGATAAATACAAAGCACCATAACACTTCATTATGCAGTTGGTTAGTCTAGGTTACAGATGTATTGCTTCAATGGTCCTAATTTTCAGCAATGGCTTCTAATTTTAGACACACAATTGGTAACACTAATTAACTGTTTGGGCTGCTTATCAGCAGTTAGATGTTTAAGGGTTACCAATTAAGCCTACAATTCATTGCACGTATATTCTCATCCTATAAATTTATCACCCAGTTCACCATCTTAACATGATCAGAGATACCAATCGCGGAATCATAGAAACGTAGAGCTGGAAGGGACCTTGCACTGAGCAAGGACAAAGCAAACCTAGACCATTCCCGACGTGTTTTTCCAACCTGTTCTTAAAACCCTGCAAGGATGGAGATTCCACAACCATCCTTGGAAGCCTATTCCAAAACTTACTACCCTATAGTTAGAAAGTTTTCCCTAACATATAACCTGAATTTCCCTTGCTGCAGATTTAGCCCATTACGTCTTGTCCTACCTTTACTGGACATGAAGAACAATTGATCACTATCTTCTTTAAAACAGCCCTTAACATATTTGAAGGCTCTTATCAGGTTCCCACTCAGTCTTCTTTGGTCAAGATTAAACATGCCTGTTTTTTTTTAACGTTTCCTAATAGGTCAGGTTTTCTAAACCTTTTATCATAGTTGTTGCTCTCTTCTGGACTCTCTCTAATTTATCCACATATTTCCTAAAGTGTGGTGCCCAGAACTGGACACAATATTTCAGCTGAAGCCTCACTAGTGCCAAGTAGAGCGGGACAATTACCTCCCATGTCTTACATACGACACTCCTGTTAATCCACCCCAGGATTATATTAGCCCTTTTCACAACTGCATCACATTGTTGACTGCTATTCAATTTGTGATCCACTATAACTCCCAGATCCTTTTCAGTAGTACTACTACCTAGCCAGTTATTCCCCATTTTGCAGCTATTCTTTGATTTTTCCTTCCTAATTGTAGTACTTCACATTTATCTTTATTGAATTTCATTTTGTTGATTTCAGACCAATCCTCTAATTTGTCAAGGTCATTTTGAATTCTAATCCTGTCCTCAAATGTACTTGAAACCCCTCCCAGTTTGGAGTCATTAATGGAAATATTGACTAGTACTGGAACCAGGAAAGACCCCTGCGTGACTCCACTAAATGCGTGCTCCCAGTTTGATAGCAAACCACTAATAATTGTGCACCCATTTTATAGTAATTTTATCTAGACCACATTTTCCTAGTTTGCTTACAAGAATGTAATGTGGGACTGTGTCAAAAGCCTTACTAAAATCAAGATATATCACATCTACTGCTTCCCCCATCCACTGGGCCAGTAACCTCATCAAAGAAGGAAATTAGGTTGGTTTGGCATGATTTGTTCTTGACAAATCCATGCTAGCAGTATCTTATAACCCTATTGCCCTCTCTGTGCTTCCAAATTGATTGTTTAACAATTTCTTCCAGTATCTTTACAGGAATCCAAGTTAGACTGACAGGTCTACAACTCTCTGGGTCCTCTCTGCTCCCCTTTTAAAAAATTGATACTATGTTTGCCCATCTCCAATCCTCGGAGATGTCACTTATCCTTCATGATTTCTTGATAACCGCTAACGATTCTGAGATTGCTTCAGGTAGTTTCTTAAGTATTCTAGGATGAATTTCATCAAGCCTTGAATTAATCTAACTTAGCTAAATAATCTTTAACCTATTCTTTCCCTATTTTGGCTTGCATTCCTTCCCCCTTGTTATTAATATTAATTGTTTTGAATATCTGGTCATCATTAAACTTTTTAGTGAAGACCTGAAGCAAAACAGGCATTTAACACCTCAGCCTTCTTGATGTCATCAGTTATTAGCTCTCCATCCCCACTAGATACAGGTCCTACACTTTACTTTGTCTTTCTCTTGCTCCTAATGTATTTAATGACCCTCTTCTAATTGCCTTTTATGTCCCTTGATAGGTGTAACTCGTTTTGTGCCTTAGCTTTTCTGATTTTGTCCCTACATACTTGTGTTATTCTTTTGTACACCTCCTTAGAAATTCACCTGTTTCCACTTTTTGTAGGATTCCTTTTTGGGTTTCAGGGCATTAAAGAAATCCTGATGGAGCCATATTGGCCTCTTACTATTTTTCCTATCTTTCCTTTGCATTGGGATAGTTGGCAGTTGTGCCTTAAATATTGTCTCCTTGAGAAACTGCTAGCTCTCCTGAACTTCTCAATCCTTTCTTCTCATGAGACCTTACCTACCAGTTCTCTGCATTTGTTAAAATCTTTTTTTTTAAATCCACTATCCTTAGTCTGCTGTTCTCACTCCTCCTTCCTGTTCTTAAAATCATAAACTTTATCATTTCAGGATCACTTTCACCCAAATTGCCTTCAACCTTCATATTCACAACCATTTCCTTCTTGTTAGTCAGAATCAAGTCTAAAATGGCTGTCTCCCTGGTTACTTGCTCCACTTCCTAAAACAAAAACTTATCCCAAGATGTCACTGCCTGCCCACTCTCTTTGAACTAGGGGGCATGAGCTTGAGTCATAGCAAAAGCTCATTTCTGAAAAGTATTGTAATACCTATGCATAAGGGGACAAAACTGTGTTTGGTGTATCAAGGGTTAGAAGGGTTTGCAGTCCATCTCTAGACAATTGATAGGGGTACTGAGTCTTATCGGTATCTGGCACATACTTGCATTTTCATTATTCATTTGCTGATATTTTCATATTAAAAGTTAAAGTGGAGGATTTAAACTTTTTTTCTTAAGTACATAAATTTAAGTTACTATTGTTACCAATTCTGCCCTCTCATCCAAACATCTTTTCCCTTCTAATGCAATAACTTCTCTACACTGAATATTTTTGTTAACCTAAGTGACACTGTTTAATTTCAAGTCCTTTTTTAAATCACAGAACGAGCAAAGAAATTAACAGTCTTCAGACAAGAAAGGAGCATTTTTGCAAGTTCAGTGGCACATGCAGATGTGAAAGGAGTTTCTAATTTCATGGAAGAGATTCAAGTTTCAAAAATACAAATGCAAAAAGGGTCTTTGGCCAAATCAGTGCTACAGGCTTCAGTGCATCTTTTTTAAAAAGCAGTAAGGGAGCACTACTCACTTTCTTACATAAGAATAACATCCTGTATCACATATAGTTAGGGTTAAAATGGGACTGTTAATAATAATTGATGATTCATAGATTATAAACCAGAAGGGACCATTGTGATCATTTAATTCGAATTCCTGTATATCACAGATCATCAGATTTTCCTGAATGACTTCTCATTTGAACTAGAGCATATTTTTTAGAAAAATATCTAATTTTAATTTAGAATTTTTAATTGATGGAGAATCCACCACAAAAATTGTTCTAATAGCGAATTATCCTCACTGTTAAAAGTTTGCGCCTTATTTCCAGTCTGAATTTGTCTAGCTTCAACTTCTAGCCATTGGATCTTGGTGTATCTTTGCCTACTAGACTGAAGAGCCCTTTATTATCAAATTTATGTTTCCCAAGTAGGTACTTATAGACTGATCAAGTCTCTCCTTAACCTTCTCTTTGTGGAACTAAACAGACTGAGCTCCTTGAATCTGTTACTATAAGGCAGGTTTTCCATTCCTTGAATCATTCTTGTAGCCCTTCTCTGAACTCTCTTCAATTTATCAACATCCTACTTGAATTGTGAACACCGATGTGGACACAGCATTCCAGTAATGGTTGCACCAGTGCCAAATACAAAGGTAATATAACATCCCGACTCCTACTGAATATTCCCCTGTTTTTACACCCCAGGCTAGCATCAGTCCATTTGGCCATAACATTACACTATCCTCTTCAGATTCACTGCTTCCCAGGATAGAGTCTCACAACCTGAGAGTATGGCCTATATTCTTTATTACTAGAAGTATGACTTTATATCTGACCATGTTCAAACACACATTTTTTTTGCCAGCATTCAGCTTACCAAACAATTCAGCTCACTCTGTATCAGTGGCCTATAATCATTATGCCCCACTTCCCCATTTTTGTATCATCTGCAAAGTTTATTAATAATAATTTTATGTTTTCTTCCAGATCATTGCTAAAATGTTAAAATAGCATAGGGCCAAGAACCGATCCCTTCAGAACTCCACTAAAAAACACACCCCATCAATGATGACTCCCCAATTACAATTATGTTTTGAGTTAATTTTATGCAAAAGAATAAATGGACACAAATCAGACATCAAGAATTATAACATTCAAAAGCCAGTCAGAGAACACTTCAACCTCCCTGGTCACTCAATTACATACCTAAAAGTCGCAATACTCCAACAAAAAAACTTCCAACACAGACTCCAATGAGAAACTGCAGAATTGGAATTAATTGCTAACAGGACACCGTTAAATTAGGCTTGAATAAAGACTGGGAGTGGATGGGTCATTACACAAAGTAAAAACTATTTCCCCATGCTAATTTTCCCCCCCTACTGTTACTCACACCTTCTTATAAACTGTTGGAAATGGGCCATCCTGATTATTACAGAAAAGTTTTTTTTCTCCTGCTGATAATAGCCCACCTTAATTGATTAGTCTTGTTATAATTGGTATGGCAACACCCATTTTTTCATGTTCTCTGTGTATATATATATATATCTATATCTATATCTTCCTACTGTATTTTCCACTTTATGCATCCGATGAAGTGGGTTTTAGCCCACAAAAGCTTATGCTCAAATAAATTTGTTAGTCTCTAAGGTACCACAAGTACTCCTTAATCCATTTAATGTGTGCCATGTTGATTTTGTGTCCTTCTAATTTATCAAGTCAAATGCCTTACCAGAAGTATATTATATCAATGCTATTACCTTTAGTCAATATATATACACACACACACACATACATACATACATAGCTTACTGCAATGGTGTTCCAAACTGAGAAAACTGGACTTTCCTCTTGCAAACTCAATCTAAAGAGAAATAAGGGCCATTTCACTCATCCCATTTTCAGCTTCTGGATCGCCATTCTAATAGTCAAATAATTTACACCAAAACCAGGGAAAAAGTATTGAGAAGAATCTATTTTATTTTATATAAGTTAAACTTTTAGGCCACTAACAAATGCTCAGATAAGTCATTCTCTGGGTAGAAAGGATCAAACGAAAACTGTGAAAATAATTACCTTTAAGAGAGACTTCTAGAGTCATGCATTAACCATATGAAACCTATTTACAGAACTCCCTGTAATCCAGGACACAAGAAACCACAAAGGTCTGCAATGAATTTCCAGCCATAAAAGATAATCCATAACTGTGCAATGCAAAGAAAAGCTTTGCTGTGATTTTCTGTACACACACAAAGTTTAAATATTCAGTCCTTGGTTTGTGCTTGCTGTTGCATTCTGCTATCATTATAAGGGAATCTATGATTTGCAGCCACTACAAAGTAGAGCTGGTCGGAAAATTTTTGATGAAATACAGTTTCGTCTGAATTTGCTGATTTGGCAGCATGAAAACCTTTCCTGGAGATCGCCTGATTTTGCCAGTGTTCCATTGGAACACAGACAGATGAAAAACTGCCTGGTTTCAGGCCAGCTCACCCCCACAGCAGCCTGCCTTGGTCTGCAGCAGTCCACACGGCCGGGGACCCCAGGGCTTTCAGGGGCAGCTCACCACTTGGACTATCCTGCAGCTGTGGCTCTATTTCCTTTTGCTGACAATTTCAAAATGGTGGGGGTTTGTTCCTAATCAGAACAAAACCAAATTCTGAAATATCAAAATCCTCTGCAAAATGGAAATTATTTTTTTCCATTTTTATAAAAATACCATCTTTTTATAACACACACACACACACACACTCTCCTAGGATCTTAGGGATAAGTTGGTAATGATAAACAGTGCTGCATATAGCAGCTTTAAGACTTTTCACTGTAAATCTTTCTTCAGCTATTTCAGTGTTGTAGAAAGATATCTGCTGTATAAAGAGTCTGTTTTCTCTCAGTTAACTATGATTGTGCCTCCTGAACAACCACATACACATCTGGAACGTAGGCAGATTGACACAAAGTGTTTGGAAATCTTTCCTATCTAGCTATGTATGCAAAGTGGAAGCCATCATGAAATTCCCTAAATGAAGAACAAATTTAGATCACAAGTAGGTTATTTTAAGAAAGGGGAAAGAACAGGATTTAGAATGAAAAATATGTGGCAAGTTTAAATGTAAGGATGTGACCAGTGGCTCCTTAGTACATACTAGTAAAATATCTGAGGAACACGTCTGAGAATAGAATCGTTATCTTCAGTTTCCAAGGTGAATGCCAGCACCTTTGACTAAAGGAGAAACAACTAACTTGGGTTAGCAGAAGCCTTGATTGAAACCATTATGTTTCACTCACTCACTGTGGCTGATCATGCCTACGAGGACTTCCTTCATTATATACGAGTGTAGGAGATAAAAGGAATACGAATCTCTAGGATAGTCAGGTCAGAGTACATGCACAGTAGTGACATTTTCCTCTATGAAGGCAGAAATTTCCAGACATGATAGATGTGTTAAGTTCTCTTTTCAGGAGAAAAAAAGTGCTGTTAGAGCTCTAGCTAACCTTTGTAGCAATTCTAAATTCACAGTACAAGTGTGGAATCTTGTCTGGGAAAAAGTTGATCTCTTGTTTCTTGCCTTGAAGTTACTAGGTGCTTTAAGTATCATGACAAAATTTCTAAGAGGACAGAATGGATGAAACAACACGGAAGGAACTAAAGAAAACCAAATCAGAACAAAATATGGCAACATTTGTTTTTTAAATCCAAACAAGTTTATAACACAGAACTATGTTGCTTCAGTGTAATCGAGTGCTTTAATGTGAAAAAATCTTTCTTTATGAGATACAACAGAATACAGGAGAAGATTGCTTCTGAATGGCTACTCCAAAAAGTCTAATCAAAGACATTTGTCAGCCTTATCAAATGCAGATGCATGGACTTAGGGGCTGGAGAGCATCTCTTGTAAAGAAAAAGATTGGCAATAAAATTAGGTGGATTCAAGTACCTTAAAACCTAATTCAGCTCCTCATCATACAAAATCCTAAATATACCTGAGTGCTCTTAAAGTCCAGACACAGAATAATGTTCAACACATGTCTGTCTCTGACGTACTTTTAACTTAAACCCAAGTTTTTAATAAACCAAACCAGCCCACTGCTCTCTATTACAACAGCAATGAGTACACAGTATTGAGAAGAGAAAAAACATTTATAACCAGCTGTACTCCACTACACAGAAACAGCCAACTTTGAGAGCTGACTGCTGGTACCTTGAGAATACTAGTTTTGTGTAATTACTCAGTATGTTTAAAGGACTCAAAAGGCACCATGTTTAACTCTTTATGACGAAAATCAGTCCTTTTACCTTTTCTTTTAAAAAGCAAAAAACCACATTTTTTTCCTGACTAAACCATATCGTAAGCAGCATTTAATTTTGAATTATTTGCAAAATGTCACGCATAGCAATTTGGTGCACTAAATTTATCCAAAATTCTCATTGGGTAATTTAATCACATTTCTCCTTTTGTTTCTCTGAAAAAAAATGTTAAAAACAAAAGATCCTAAATTAAAATCAAAATATTCATTTATCACACTGTAATGCACTCCCCATCATTTGAAGGTATTTTGCTGCTGTTTTGTATATATAATTTAAGGGACAGTGTCCCAAGGTGAAGGTTTTATTTAGAGCAATTTTTCAAAACTTATGAGAAACATTTTTCTGAATGTTAAAATAAAATAAAAACTGTTTTTATAATTAGATCCAAACAGCCTTGCAGAGGCTTAGATATTGTGGCATTGTGCTAAAGCATAAGGAATAGGAAGTGAAATTGACTCATCTATTCTCAATGTCCCAAATGAGTGAAATGGAAAAAATGAAACACATCATAGAAGGTACACAGTGGACAGGATTTTTAAAGTTCTTTCAGTGTTAAACAAAGGTATGTTTAGAAACCAAGATACACAGATTTATTTTTAAAGCCTATTTTTTTAAACATCAATGCTACTTTTAAGAGATATGACAATAAAAATTGTTTAACATTCTCCATCTAATTTCTGAAATTTGCTTACTATAACAGGACCATGACCGTTTGGTTAACATAATCTATGACTCAGTATATAGCCAGGAACTTACGAGTTCTTAAATTGGTTGTGCTCTTAAGTCACTGCCTGAACTTTTGACAACTCACTTGACCTCTACTGGCCCTGCCTAACTTATTTATCAAATGGTGATAACAATGATTATTTACTGGCTGGGATCTTGTAGTGATTAATTTATGCTTGTAAAGTGATATACAGTTGTAGTTTATTATTAATTATTATTATTATTATAACAAGACCAAGATGGACAGGGTAAATCTTAGATCTGATCGAGAAAAATGCTGTATACAATTGACTTGAGAATTATTTGTTTTCTAGCCTGCTTTCAAATATCCACTAAGAGATCCATCTGCCCGATCCACAATATCCAAGTTCTCTAAATGAACACTTGGAGAAGCAAATGAAACAACGTAAAATAGCAGAGCTAAAGAGATTACCAATTCTCTCTTATTTCCTGCTGATCATTTCTCTGCTGAAAAGTGCAGGCTTCATTATTAAAGATGGACAGAATACAAGTACATTCAGTAGAGGCCAGTTGTTCTGGAAATAACTATCATTTGGTAAATGGCATAATAAACACTTTAGGATCCTTGATGCAATGGGTAATGAGCCAGTGCAGTCATAAGAGTACAATGTCAATGTTAAGATTATACTATGTCTCACATTTTATATCTTTACATATATATAGATAGATATCCATAGTTATATAATATTTCTGCTATTACACTTATGTTCCTCTTGATCGCAATTTTTTACTCTTTCCATGTATTCAACAAGTCACTTTTAAAAATAACATCAACTAACATTTTAATTTTATTTTCCCCTAGTCCTCTTTCATTTT
The DNA here is from genome assembly GCF_002925995.2 of Terrapene triunguis. Classification (NCBI taxonomy): domain Eukaryota; kingdom Metazoa; phylum Chordata; order Testudines; family Emydidae; genus Terrapene; species Terrapene triunguis. Next base: position 58,843,289 of record NW_020664413.1, on the reverse strand, counting down.
ACCTCATCTACCTATATAAATCGCATACCTTTGTTCATCAGTACAACTGACTGTACTATATTCTGAAGCATCAGAGACCCCAAAACTAAATGCAATTTCACAGCAAGTCATCAGAATGTATCTAGCTCATGCAGTGGAAGGCAATTTAAATCCCCAGTCTATTCTCCATGCCACCATGGAGAATAATGACAACCCATAACATATCC
>NW_020664413.1:58840838-58843073 GCF_002925995.2 Terrapene triunguis | reverse complement strand
CCAGTAAAAATGAAGGCTTTTGGAGGTAAATGATCATGTGTTGACATAATGTGAGCAATAAAGCTCACAGTATTATTGATATCCTACTACATTACATGGCTTAGTTTGTGGCTAAATTCTCAGATTAAATTACGTTTAAAGTTAGTTTGAATCACAATCCCATGTTATATTGTCTACTCCAAAAGCCACAAACATCCAATTTTTACATGACTCTCCAGACTTTCTTTCTCGTTACTTTCTGAAAGCATTAGGCATTTATATCAGTATCCTAAAGGACAAAGATCGTTTCTGCTTCAGAACTTATGATTTTAAGCATCATTTCCCCGAAAAGCGATCTTCTGTTAAACCAGCGACAAACGTCCCCCTCATCAAAAGGACTGGGTTATGTTAAGAAAAACTGACACCATATTCTTTTAAGAAAGAATGGGACTGAGCCTGTTCCTTATGTGTTGTAAAAGAATACTCAATCACCAGGCTCAGAGCACATCATCATCTAATATAAACAGACTTGTTAATATGGACCATCTGCAACCTTAGCTCCATCTAAGTGTCTGCCTAAGGTCAGTTAAAGGATATTTAAAAGTTGGATTCATATGCTTTTCCCTGCCCCACATATATTTCTGCTGTTCAGTGACAGGGATGGCAAGAAGGCCTGTAGGAAGAAATTAGACTGTCAAAAAACATCAATAGTCATAGCAATTCTTCTGTAAATGATTTTTCAAAGTCTGTTTCACTTTGTGTCTAACTGAACAATAATAAGCATAACACCCACTTTCATTTTCGAAACAAGCTGAGGAGGATATCTGGACACAAACCCATGAGTTATTAACACAAAGGAAAATCCCATATCGGGATTCCGGGAGCTACAGTATAAAGAGAATGCTTTCCTGGACTAAGAGAAAAACATGCCAGAAAGTTAAAATTAAGAAAAAAAAATAGTGTTAAATAATGAAGGGCAATCACAGTTTTAATGACTATTCTGTCCTTAATTTACCTCGAATTTTGTCTTCAATTAAATTTATTTCACTTATTCATATGTATTATATTGGTGTTTTCTTGTAGACTTTTGTATTGACTAGCCATGGTTATGTTAAGAGGACTTTGCCATCCCTGCCCCTCTACCCCCCCAATGTATTATCTTAGAGTCCCTTATGTAAAGGGGCAAAGGCAGTGAAGTTGACTTACACCTTTTCTCTAGCTAAAGGTTTAGATATTTTTCATAGGCTAACATGGGCACTTTACATTGGCTAATGCAACCAGCTGTAACCTTGTTTTCCCTTCATACAGTGAGGGATCAGTTGTGCAAGTCCAATCTTGGGACTTGTGTCCATACCTGCATGGGAAGGAGGCAGCAGAAAGAAAGCAGGTGCAAGGAGCTTTAATCCCCTTACACGTGTGCAGGAACCAAGCCCAATGGCATTTGGTGCCCTAGAGAAGGGGAATGGCAGAGCTCTGTGTCCCCCCCACCGCAGCAGAGCTCGTTCTATGCAGAGGGTTTGCTCAGTGGACCTTCTCCAAGTGACAGAAAGATGAGACGCGTTACTGGGAAGCCCCCAAATCATCATCCTTTTTTTTCCTTTTCGAGAGGAAGAAAAAAAAAAGATCAAGATTACTCTCTTCCTAAGTCAATCTTTTAATAAAGTGAGAGGAAGCAAAGAAGACAAATAGATGCATTGAGTTTCAAGTTTAGTAGTCTCTCTCCATATTCTGAGAACAGCGATTATTCACCATCCTTCGCTTTTCCCCTGTATACTTTCCCCGCTCCCCCCACATCTTGCGCATATTTTATTATTTTAACTCTTGGGTTCAACATTAAAACAGCTATTTTCCTAACATATTAATAATCCTCTGGTTTCCCAGCTAGTAAATTGTACTCTAAAAGTAACACAAGAGTAGAGCTGGATGGGAATTTTCAGGTGAAATGTTTTTCATGAGAAATGTCAAGTTGTCAAAACAGAAACTGTTTGAGGGAAAAAGTTTGGTTTCTAAGATGCTCCCAATTTGAATTTTTTTTATCCCCCCCGCCCCGCAAAATTATTGGAATGCCCTGTTTGGACATTTTCAAAACAAAAAGTTTCATTTTCAATTCAAAACGCCTTTTTGATTTGAAATTTTAGCTAACTTACCGTAAAAAAAGGGTAAATTTTTTTAAAAGGTCAAAATGGAAACAAAACATTCTGAATTATCAAAAATAAAATATTTCAATTTACCCAATCTGAATCTTCCCCCCCCCCC
>NW_020664413.1:58805493-58840438 GCF_002925995.2 Terrapene triunguis | reverse complement strand
TAACTGGGATGATAGATCACATATTACATCACAGCACGGCTTCCTCTCTCTCCCTGCCAAAAATCCAGAAAGGTCTTTCTAGAACGCTGAAGTATGGGACTTTAGTAAGGACTAAAGCCAGTTATCCATTCAGAACTAGGAAGAGGCATGCCAGATCGGTTTTCACTACTCACTGGGTACAACATATATCACATGCAAATCAACAAATCAGGCAGTTTCACACAGAACCAGTCTGCAAGAATTACAAACATCATAATGGGGAGATTTCATAAAACACCATCGGTGTTCATATTAAGGATGCCACAGATACAGTTTTATCTATTGTTTGAAGGATTTTAAACTGCTATTTTAAATTTAAATGAATTCAGCAAATATTTACTATACATGATGAAAGTGGTTAACACTAGTGGCTATAGGCAGACACAGAGTACCATGCTTGAAAATTTCTCCACGTAACTTTTCAAAGCATTTCAGTCTGGATCTACCATTGCAGTCCTGACCCTTTGTTAAGCAGGCTGAAGTGTTCCAGGTGAAGAGTGGCTTTATGAAGAGACAAATATCCACTGGGAAGCAGAAAAAGACTAAACAGGTAGACACTAAGAAAAAATTGTGTCCAGAGGAGAAAGGCTAGTGAATTAATCTATTGCTCTTAACTTTTTTACGGGAAAGAAATAATTACTAATTTATTTTAGAGTAATTTAGGTCAAGCAGGTTACTTCCAGCCTCAAGGAAATATCACATTTCCTGGTCCTTTTATAGGCATGAATTATTGCTTTACAGAAATGCAATGGGAAGTACCGTACTGCAAAATCTCCACCTTTTGTCACAAAGCTCTCACATTTAGATTGTTATTTTATAGTGTCAGTCACATTAAAAAAAAAAATCAATCATGTTAACATGTATCTCTAACAAGACTAAATATATTTTAACCCAGTGAACTCTCTCAGTCACCTTTTGTTGATTGTGAGGGAGGCTGAGCGGCACTTTAAGGGACACACCCTTCCACAACAAGAGAATAAAGGAAAGTGGATTTCTTTGAATAGTTTATTCATCAATCTAGTTTTTAATTCAATGCAGAACATTAGTATGTCAGTTATATTAAACAACTCCAACAGCAAAAGCATCCAGGTTTCCAGACGATGAAAAACAAAACAAAAAAACAACAAAACACGGTTGTGGAGCGGAAAGAATACAAAGAAGTACAGCTTGCCTTTTACCTTGTTATTTTCTTACCAGAAAAAAAAGTCTCTATACAACTCTACTGGCCATCTGTCACTGGAAAATAATTTTTACAACTCTATTTTCACTTTATTACCTATAAATCTGATAATCCGGGGTTAGTGCAAGGCCAGGTCTCCACTACCTTCAAATACAGAACAATAAAGGGCACAAGACTACGGTATATTACTTCAAACCTAATGCTGAAGTTAAATAGTGAAGAGCTATAGTACAGTCTCAGAACTTTGTATAACAGATACTATACATATACACAGACTACTATTCAACTTGTGAGTCAACTTTCAAGACTCAAAACACATTTTTTAAAGTTCCTAGACTACTGGCAATAGGCAGCAATATATATCTCACCACAAATTATACAGACTCATAGACTCATAGACTTTAAGGTCAGAAGGGACCATTATGATCATCTGGTCTGACCTCCCGCATGATGCGGGCCACAAAAGCGGACCCACCCACTCCTGGAATAATTCTCTCCCTTGACTCAGCTGTTGAAGTCCCCAAATCATGATTTAAAGATTTCAAGTCGCAGAGAATCCTCCAGCAAGCGACCCCTGCCCCATGCTGCGGAGGAAGGCGAAAAACCTCCAGGGCCTCTGCCAATCTACCCTGGAGGAAAATTCCTTCCCGACCCCAAATATGGCGATCAGCTGAACCCCGAGCATGCGGGCAAGATTCTCCAGCCAGACCCTCCGGAAAAAAGTTCTCTGTAGTAACTTTTAATATCCCATCATTGACCATTGTTACTAATTACCAGCGATGGCACGTTATTGACCTATTGCCTAAAATCACGTTATCCCATCAAACCATCCCCTCCATAAAGTTATCAAGCTTAATCTTAAAGCCAGAGAGGTCTTTTGCCCCCACTGTTTCCCTTGGAAGGCTGTTCCAGAACTTCACCCCTCTGATGGTTAGACACCTTCGTCTAATTTCAAGCCTAAACTTCCCGACGGCCAGTTTATATCCATTTGTTCTCGTGTCCACATTAGTACTGAGCTGAAATAATTCCTCTCTCTCCCTGGTATTTATCCCTCTGATATATTTAAAGAGAGCAATCATATCCCCCCTCAGCCTTCTTTTGGTTAAGGTAAACAAACCGAGCTCCTCGAGTCTCCTTTCATACGACAGGTTTTCCATTCCTCGGATTATCCTAGTGGCCCTTCTCTGTACCCGTTCCAGTTTGTATTCATCCTTTTTAAACATGGGAGACCAGAACTGCACACAGTACTCCAAATGAGGTCTCACCAGTGCCTTGTATAACGGAACCAGCACCTCCTTGTCCCTACTAGAAATACCTCGCCTAATGCATCCCAGGACCGCATTAGCTTTTTTCACGGCCACGTCACATTGCCGACTCATAGTCATCCTGCGATCAACCAGGACTCCGAGGTCCTTCTCCTCTTCTGTTACTTCCAACCGATGCGTCCCCAGCTTATAACTAAAATTCTTGTTAGTCATCCCTAAATGCATAATCTTACACTTCTCACTATTAAATTTCATCCTATTACTATTACTCCAGTTTACAAGGTCATCCAAATCTCCCTGCAGGATATCCCGATCCTTCTCCGAATTGGCAATACCTCCCAACTTTGTATCATCCGCAAACTTTATCAGCCCACTCCTACATTCGGTTCCGAGGTCAGTAATAAATAGATTAAATAAAATCGGACCCAAAACCGAACCTTGAGGAACTCCACTGGTAACTTCCCTCCAACCTGACAGTTCACCTTTCAGTACGACCCGCTGGAGTCTCCCCTTTAACCAGTTCTTTATCCACCTCTGGATTTTCATATCGATCCCCATCTTTTCCAATTTAACCAATAATTCCTCATGCGGTACCGTATCAAACGCTTTACTGAAATCGAGGTATATTAGATCCACCGCATTTCCTTTATCTAAAAAATCTGTTACTTTCTCAGCATAGTCATCATTTACCTAGAATTCCACATAGCAATGGCTGCCAGACATCCTCTGTGACCTTGCCTTAATTTCTCTGTGCCTCAGTTTTCTCATTATAGATAGGGAGTAGAGGGAGAGGAAGGGACCACAAATGGAGCCTTGCGAGATACCCAGAGAAAGGGGGAAAAGTGAAGAGGACAATAAAGAAACAAGACTTAGCTGGAGCAATCAGAGGAATAGGAGAACCTGAGCGAACAGAGAGCAGATGCTAATGAAGGTCAGAACTCGACATTCTAAAAGCTAAAAGTGCTAAAAGCTTCTGACATGTCAAGGAGGATAACAGAACACAGGCCCAGAGACTGGCTAAGAAGAAGTCATTAGAGACTCTGGCAAGAACAGTTTCAGTGGAGTGTTGAGGGTTGAAGCCTGATTAGGTAGGGTCAAGAAACTGCAAGAAAGGAGATTCAGATGATGATTGTAGACAGCATGTTCAAGGAGGTGGAGACAAAGAGGAGGAGAAAGATAGGGTAATGGCTTGAGGGTGGGTCATTTTTTAAGATAGGGGAGATTAAAGCATGCTAATACTTGGGGAGAAAAGAACCTACTGAGAATGAGAAGTTGAGGAGAGAATTGAGAGGGGAGGTGAGAGTAGACACCATGGAGGTAAAGAGATGAAAGGCTGGAAGAAAACAGGCAGAAAGTCTCAGTGACAGGAGAAGAGGAGGAGAGTATACTAGGGAGCTGGAGGAAAAAGGGCTGGGGGAAGTCATGCCAGATCATCTTATATTTTTAAGAAAGAAAACGATCTTAAGTACTTATATGACATCTATTAATGTAGTATCTGAGCATCTCACAATCTTTAATGTATTTATCCTCACAGCTACCTTGTGAGGTAGGGAAGTGAAATTATCCCCACTGTACAAGTAGAGAACTGAGGCATCAAAATCAATGGGAGTTAGGTGTCTAAATACCTTTAAAAATCTGGTCCCACATGACTTTCCCAAGGTGCCACAGATAGTCTGTGGCAGACTAGGGAACTGAATCTAGGGTTCTCAAGTCCCATGCTAATACTGTATCCACTGGACTATTCTTCCTCTCTGGACTATCCTCCTCTAACATCCTGCACTGAGAAAAAGGAGCAGGAGTGTGGGGAAGAGTGGCTCAAAGGGGTCTGGTATTCTTAAGTGACTGTAACTCCACATGCTCTAAAATTATGATTACCCAGAAGTCAGCTTTGCTCCCTTTTACATGTCAGCAAAACAAAAGGTCAGCCTGCTAAAAAAATACTGGCAAGGGCTGACTTTCGTCTATTAACAGTAAGACATATTTTTTAAAGCAATAGTTAAATAAATGGCTGCATGTCTGTAATCATTGCGATTTAAAATGTCAATTGGATTTGAGATGCCATGTGCATTTAATCAATGTCTCTGTATTATAAAATAAATATTACTTTAGTTTGACTGCTTTGTCTGGCATAAATCATAATTCAGTGAGATAAGTACATTTCACTTTCTGTACAGATGGCTGTTAATGGCAATACCTGTTAAACTGGCACCTGCCAAAACTTTGTAGTTAAGGAATCTGTTAGTATTCCCATTATATGTCCCTATTTCTATAAATTTGCTGTTAAGTATTTTTTCTTTATTTATGTAGCAAGAATTATTGAAGTACATGAGCCAAAGAAAAAATACTGTTCTTTAAAGGTAGAATTAATGTCTGGTACTTGTACTGTATTTATTTCTTGTTGATAAAGGATGTTAAAATGAGTAATGGAAAAGTCTATTGAATGAAGAATAAACACAACACTAAAGTGTACCCAATGAGGAAACACTTCAAGGACTCATCTTGCAGTTTGTGTTAGGCCACTTCCGCAGAGGAGTACTCTGGGAAACAAGAAAATTGGAGTCTGAGGTCTGGTCTATATGGTGGGTTTATATGCTGCAAACCAGGGTGTGAATGTGCAGCATGCTAGCCTGCTGTGCATTAACACAGTGGTCCCCAAACTGTGGGGCGTGCCCAATTAGGGAAACGTGGAGGAATTTTTGCACGGGGGCATGAGGTGGGACCTGGGCCAGCCCCCGCGGGGAGTGGGGAGGGAGTGCCACCCACTGCTCTGCCCTCAGCCACAACTCTACTCCGGCTCCTGCTCCGCCACCCGTCCAGCCCCAGCCCCAGCCCCAGCCCCACTCTGCCCCCAGCCCAGCTCCAACCCCAGCTCCACTCTTCCCCCATCCACAGCTCCACTCTCCCCCTGTTCCGCCTCCAGCCCAGCTCTGCCCTCATTCCCTCTCCATCCCCAGGCCAGCTCCGTCTTTAGCCCCACCTCCTCCCCTATCCCCAGTTCAGCCACCAACTCCACCTTCAGCCCCAAGCTTCTACGCTGAGCCAACTGTGCCGTAATGGAGGGGGACGCAGACAGATTCCATTACTGTTAAGGGGGCGGGCGTGACAGGAAAAGTTTGGGCACCACTGCATTAACACATCGCGTGGACCTTGCTATTGCACACTAAGTTCCATAGTGAATTCAGTAGCAGGAGCAACACGGCGAGTTAGTGCACGGCAAGCTAGTGCCCTGTAGATTCAGTCATGCACTAACTCGAACACAGAAGCCCAGAAAAGCCTGTGAGAAGCTTGTCATCCCCAGGAAAGTCCTGCTTGTTAAATTAGAGCCCATATTTTAAGCAGCACTGGAGTTTCCATTTGTTTTAACAAGCGCTACATACACAGACATGAAAATTAAGCATGTGTGTGTATATTTAAGTAGATATCTCAAGGAAATGAGTATGCAAATTGTCCTTTAAAGATACAGCTCTCAATTGTATTCATTTAATTACATATTAAATAATGGTATTTTAACTTGAAGTAGAGATGCAGCTATTTTATAAAAGTATACTTTGCTTCTCAAAATACAAGTTTGTGATTTCTAGTCTTTAAAAGTAATCAAGCTGGACTTTGTGCTCTGATCTGTTAAGCAAATATCTCATTATCCAAGTGAAGTAATGAGAATAAGGGGTCTATTCTTCAGTGCACTTGTATAATTCTCATTAACATTAATGAGATTTATGTATGCATATTAAGAGGAGAACAGACCCCTAATTAAACAAATAAGTCTTTAGTAGGCAGTCTGCATGATCATTTTTAGTACAGAAAAATCCTCTCGTCTCTGCTTTGGACAAACTATAAACATAACTAAGTAGTCATCAATACTGTGGAGGAGGAGGAAGAACATGTCATACATCATTCAGTTTAAAAAAAAAAAAGATTTGACAAACCACCAATACATTTTTAAATTCATTAGCTGCAATCTCCCCCCCTTCTGTACACTCTAAAATAAACAGTTTTATTTTACTGAGATATTTGTACAGTAGATGTGCTTAACAGATGAAAGGAAATTAAGGTCTCATAATAGCTTAACAGCTTCCCAGAACACTGGCCACCTCAACTGGTCCTCTCCACCAAATACAAAAGGACACAATCTGTCTCAGATTTCTCTATTAGTTGAGATACAAATGACTCTAAAATCACCTTAAATTAATCTGATTATAATTTAATCTAGTTGTCTCTTTTTTGTTTACCCATGTCTACCTATTTATTTCCATCACTCTCTCTATACATATTAAATTTCTCTCCAGGCAGCAGATAGCTATCATTTGCCCTATCTGTCTACGTTATATTGCTAACTTTTCTCACAAACGCTTAACTTTGCAGAGCAACACAGGCTAAAAAAAAAATGATAATATAAGGTATCACACCGCTACACTTAATGGAAGTCAATATCTGAATATTATGCTATCTACTCTGCAATACCATTACAGGATCAACACCGCCAGTCATAAAAAGTATCATTCTGAGTACAAGGCCTGTAATGGTAATAACAGGGGGAGGGAATAGAGGGAACGAGGGTCATTTCTCTCTTCCAACTAAAATGAAAAATTAAAATCACTAGGGCACTTTGCTCAAAGGAAAATTGGCAAATTAAGAGTACAAAAAATAAAATATTCATGGCTCATATTGTGAAAAGGAAAGTAAATAATTTAAGATGAATTGTTATGTGAGGAAAAGTAGCATTTCCAAAGAGGAAAAAAGTGACTTTAACTAATATTCTCTTCTCTATTTCTTGTTCCCAACACACAGAACCACTTATGTGAACGGCAGTGGCCATTGACATGCAAATCTAGTTGTTTTTTTTTACTGATACCAATCCAGTAAAGCTAATTGTACAAATGGAGCTATGTTACATTAAGACAAGAGTTCTTCTTTTCAGTGGGCTTCTGAACCCAGACTGAAAAGAGAATGAGAAGCTTCTTCCCTGTGCACGCCAGTTTGGCTGTCCTTTTGCCTCTGAATCATCATCAAGTACACAGTTGGTCTGGTACTACAGCAAAACATCATGACTGCAGCCTGTTGGCCTCGGCCTGCAGGGTACTAGCTATTAAAATTTCACTGGCATGGCTGCAGTCCATTAGCTAACTTACCTTCTTACCCATAAAGCTGAATGGCTATCCAGAAATTTTACAACCCTATCTGGAAAAGGTAATAACAGGGCCATAGACATGTTACATTTATTATACACTAGGCCCGTAGCAGCTGTGGTGGGATCAGGGACAGAGCAGGACAGATGTCACATTCCCTTGGTGATTTAAAGGTTCAGTCTTTAACTTAATTTGAAACCTGAGTTAAAGCCCAGCTTTGTGGGGAGGGTATATAATGACAGGCAGGACAATTAAATAACTATAGACCACAAATTAAGAATCTAGAGTCCCTCACCTAGCAAACTCTGGAAAAAGATATTTTCCTAGATTAACCTCTTGGTTAGATCTGTCCAGAGCTCCCAATGCTAAGTGCTAATGCATTTTACATTAGTGTTCAACATCAGGAAATTCCAATGCCATGCACCAAGGGGTTAATTAACCCTTCAAAATAGCCAAAAGAGTAATTTAGAAAGGGCTTAGATGCAATTCTGAAACAATGAATGACACAATGCCTTATTTAAAGCATAAAGTATGTCATTACAGCACACAGTTTCTCATGCAAATGAAGAATCCTTCAAGATGAAGAGAGTTGACTTGAGGAAGAGCACGCCTCCCCAAACCTTGCCATGGCCTGAAACAATGATTAGTGCAGGAAGAAAGGGCTGAACTGAGAACTTAATGGGATACTGTCTAGTCTCGCTGCTGTTACGGGTTTCTATGGAATACATAAAAGTTTAGAGTGTAACTGAATGAGAATATTTTGGTATATTCAAAAAGAGTAATTGCTTGGTGCTAGACATTGGCTTTTCCTGACGTTATGGCATAAATTCAATAACAGCTCCATTAATGACAATATTTAATATACAGTAATTATTACCTGATATACAACATCAAATAACTTTCATTATGTTGTCTTGTGTTGGGTCACTTAATAAGTCATTATGAGCTAATGTAACAGAGTACGGTAAAATAAATAATGATGCTATGTGAGCTAATGCTAAATGCAAACATCTTACGCAAGTAGATGTCTGTTATTCTTTGGATAGTACATATATGGGCCAATATTGAGGGAGGTCATAAATACATCACTACCCACAATACTTAGCCCTTACTACCAAGAAGTAGAACATCAAACATCGTACAATGAAGTGTCCTGCAACTAACCACTGTCAAACGCTATTATAGATTTTAAAAAACTGTCAAATTGAGAACCAGCTTCAGCTATGTTTAAAAATCTCACACCTGGCCAAAAGGGGTAATCCCAGAAAACGTGGAAGCTGACAGTCCATGTTTAACTGTGTAAAACATAACACTGAGTTTTTAAACAGTGATTAGAACAATACAAGCATGCTTGCTTGATGGTCTCCCTGAATCATATCCACCTAAATAAAACTTCAATCCATGAGAAATTTAGCAGGAAAGCAATTATTTTTTTAATTAAAAAAAAAAAATTCACAATCCACAAGTAAATAGCAGCTGAGCAACAGATGAGGAACTAAGTGAAATCTGTTAGCAACTGGTAACAGCTTTGATATTTTCTGTTGTTAAAAGGGGGGGGGGGAGAGGAAAGTGTTCAGCAGCGATTCCAATATGTTCAGAAATCTCATCTGAGAAAGGCTATAGCAGCAGTTACTTTTTTCGTACTGAAGACAAAGGTTAGGGGTGGTTTTAATACATTAAACTGCATTGGTGTTGACAAGCGAAACAAGCAAGCTCACATAGACATATTACAGATATGAAAAATATGCAATCGCTATATACAGCATAGTAAGTATGCATGTAGTGCATAAAAATATCCACCACAGTCTAGTGCAGAGGTGAGCAAACTACGGCCCGTGGGCCACATCTGGCCGGCGAGACGGTCCTACCCGGCCCCTGAGCTCCCAGCTGGGGAGGCTAGTCCCTGGCCCCTCCCCTGCTGTCCCTCCACCCCCGCAGCCGCGCAGCCGCATGGGGAGCGCTCTGACCTGTCGCTTGCGCCTGCCCACCTCCCAGGCTTTCTAATAAGCCAGTCCTGCCACTCTGAGTGGCATGGTAAGGGGGCGGGGAGTGGTGGGGTTGGATAAGGGGTTCTGGGGGGGGCGGTTAGAGGCGGGGAGTCCCAGGGGGGCGGTCAGGTGACAGGGTGCAGTTGGATGGGGTGGAGGTTCTGGGGGGGGCAGTCAGGGGACGGAGAACGGCGGGGGGGGGGGTTGGATAGGCGTGGGAGTCCCGGGGGGGAGGCCTGTCAGGGGGCGAGGGTGTGGATAGGGCTCGGGGCAGTCAGGGAACAGGGAGCGGGGGGAGGGGTTAGATAGGGGGCGGTCCTGGGAGGGGGCTGTCAGGGGACAAGGAGCACAGAGGTTGGATGGGGAGGGTTCCGGGGGGCAGATAGGGGTTGGGGTCCCGGGAGGGGGTGGTTGGATGGGTTGGAGGCTCTGAGGGGGGCAGTCAGGGGGCGGGAAGTGGGAGGGGGCGGAGGCCAGGCTGTTTGGGGAGGCACAGCCTTCCCTACCCAGCCCTCCATACTGGTTCACAACCCCGATGTGGCCCTTGGGCCAAAAAGTTGGCCCACTCCGGCCTAGTGTAACTTTCCTAGTAGGTAATGGATTAATTTGTGCCTTGAACAGCTCATCATTATCTCTCTCTTTACAGTCTAGCTTCCTCCTAGTCCACTGAAACGACCTGTGTCATGGTTAACAATGATCTCTTCCTGACCAAATCTCAAGGCTGCTTCTCCATTGTTATCTTCCTAGATCTGGGACCATCAACATGGCAGAACCACCCTTCTTAAAACCTCTTCCTTGCTTGGTTTCAACAATTCTGCTTTGCCAGTTCTCCTACTACTTCTTCTAGCTGCTCCTTCAGTGTCTCCTCTGTTGGCACTTCCTCCCTTCCTCTGTCAGTCTACCACAGGGTTACATCCTTTGCCCTCATCCTCCTCTCACACTACACTTTTTCGGGGCAACCTCGTAACTAGAACTACCATCTCTACAACGCAGACTCCCAGGTTTCTTTCTCCATCCAAACTTTCTCTTCCTTGTTTGCACTCGTATTTCTGATAACTCCTATGACATGTCCTGCTGCCAGCAGGAATTCAACATGTCAAAAACTGAACTCGACTTTCTTTATTAAAAAAAAACAAAACAAAACAAAAAAAAAACTTCCCACCACTTCTTTCGCTATAAATATTAACTATTACCCGCCATCCTCCACGTAGCACTCACCACCTTTGTGTCATCTTCATCTTCTCTCTCTACCCTACAGATGTTCTACCACTAAATCATGCCAGTTTCACCTCTGTAACATCTTAAAAATCTGCCTCTTTCTTTACATTCCTGCTGCTAAAATCCTTGATCATCCTGAACCTTTATTACTTCAATCCCCTTCTTTCTGACCCTCCTGACACTCTCCTCACTCTAATCAATCCAAAACTTTGCTGTGAATATCACCTCTGATACCTAATGCTATCACAATACTCAGTCTCCTTCTAAAATTCCTTCACTTGTGACCCAAAGCTCCTTGTTCATGCTTTTAAGGCCATCCACAATTGCCTCCCCCCACACAATACCTGTCTGCATTTGCCCCTCCCCCATTTAGGTTTGATTTGAGAGTCAATAAGACGTGTTCTGAGTCACGTAGGTGCTTTACTAAATCCTACTCTTATTTCCTCAAATGCCCTCGTTGCTCAGCCCAAATTGCTCATCTCCATTCCTTGTTTCATGCTCCCCTCTATGGCTGGGACATCCTTCCTGACCCCACCCATCATGCCTCCACCTGCTCCTCCTCCAAGTCCCTTCTCAAAATCCACTCTTCAAGAAAGCTTTTAAGTGATAGCCCCCTAACATTAAAACAGATATAAATTATAATCATGTTTTAAAAACACAAAACAAATGAAAAACAAAAAGAAAACCCTTAGTTACTCTTTAGCAGCATCTACAAACTTCCCAAAGTGAGTACACAATTATATTGTCCTTGCCTACAAACTTCCCTTCTTCTGTTCCATCTAATCTTGTCACCTCCATTTTCCATGTGTCTTAATTTAGACTGTAAACAATTTGAGGCAGGAATTCCATCTTTGTCCTGTCCCTTTGTCATGCTTGATGGATATATAATAAACAGTAATAATGAAAAACATCAGTTGATAAGACTCCCTATCAAAATTAAATCTAACTGTGGGAAAAGTTCAGATGAATAATATATGCATATAGTCAAAATATGAAACATGCAGATTTCATGTTGTTATCTCTCTCTAGAAAAACAGTATTACTTTTGCTTGAAGTGAAGTTATACTCTAAAAAGTGAATCAGTAGTACTGGAGTCCTTTGGTTCCATGTTTCTTGTTTATCAATAACACTGCCAACCGAACAAACTCGATCTTGGATCTGAAATCAAGCATACATCTTCACCAGTAATAAAGATTTTGAATGTGGATCTTAGTCAACAGATCTGTTGGTGATGCATGAGCCAGAATAATTATATTTTTGCCAAATTAGCGTGCAATCCAGTTTCCATTCTCACAGCTTTATTAGCTCTACAGGGTTAACGGGAGCACAAAAGCAGATATGAGACTAAAGATACACAAAGAGAAGAGCTGTTGAAGAGCTCACTATTATAATTAATTAAAAAAAACCTGACATTCATTTTAAGACAGATTTCTTTAAACTCTATGAACACAAATGTGTGTGCAAATTGCACACTTAGTTAGCATGTATAATTATTCAAATAGTATGCATATCTGTGCATTTATGGACAGCTATCTTATTCTCATTAATCATTGTGGTAACTGTATGTGCAAATTAAGTATACACTTGTGCACGTATAGTTTGGACAATCATACCCTGGCAGTCCATAAACACGTGGAAAATTTCTAAATGGTGTGCACCAATTTAATAGGGTTGTATTGACATTATGTGGAAGAAAAACAGCGAAGTCCTTGCACATAACACTTTGGAAACAAACTCCTTATGCTGTGTATCAAGGACATCAAGGGGAAACAAAAGCTCTAGTTTGTATGTTCCAATCTTTATATTTTGAAAAGCATGATCTGTGGGGCATCTTTGTAGTAGAATTTCTGAGGTTACAGCAAAACACTTCCATTTAAACTATGCACCAAGGTTTTGTTCCATACTAGGTTGGCCTACAGGCCAGAATATACCAGTAGTGTCCAAAAGTTTAATGTAATACCTGGAAATAGCAAACATTCCCCCCAAATGCATTTTTCCCTTATATTTTCTTTATGCTCAAGCCTCATACAGTTTTCCTACCAAATGCACATGAATTCCAAGGGCACAAAAAGTTTTGCCAGCTAAAGGTCTTTTTCCTTAGCTAATGGTTTGGTATAAAAATCGATAGTGCTTTTTTTTTAACTGACAAACATTTTTGTCTGCTTGTTGAGATCATCAGTGATTTCACAGAATATTTTCATGAGCTTCTTCAGGAAAATGTGTGCGTGTGTGCATATGTTTTAAGCACAAGAACCATACCTCAACATGGCACCAAAACCCTTCTTCTTCGTTTTCTTCTCTGGATCTTCATTTTCTTCCTTCCTTTTCTTCTCTTTGACTTTAGCTTTGCTCTTTCCTTTTTTCTTCTCCTTCTCTTTATTTTTTTTGTCTTTCTTTGCCTTGGTTTCTACATCTTCTAGTTCAGGATTCCCTTGCGGGGCTGATTCAAAATTCTGAGTTTCTTGAGCAGAGAGAGAGCTCTTATCAGACAGACCATCTGCAGAGACAGAAAGAGAATCAGTAAAAATGGTTATGGGCCATTTATGATCAGGAAAATGCAAACGAGCAATATGGAATCAGTGTAGAATAAAGTGCTGCAATAGTTCACAATGCACGTTCATGTAATCGTATCATTTAAAAAAGCAGACTAAACATATATCTAGTTAATTCAAGCAGGGCTCTATTGTCAATTAAGCACAGAATTATTATAGTTACTTATTTTCTAGTTATTATTTCTGGTATGAAAATCTTGACATGTGGTAAAACATTCTTCTTTTTGAAATCTGGCTTGTTAACTTCCATCAAGTCAAGAAAGCCCACAAGCTGGGACACAAACAGCGAGAGCTTATTTCAACAAGAGGTTCTAAGAACCTGCATATCCTAACTACTGTACAAAACTAATGCAGTCACTCCTTGCTCTCAGGCTATTTCTGATGTCTCTAAAAGGAACAGCAAGACAATTTCTCTGACTGTTTAGAGGAGAGCTAGGGTAGTTTCACTTTAGGAACTCAAGAACTGAACATAATGATGCAGTTCATGCTGTAAAGCAGGGGGTTCCCAGTCTGGGGATTGTGACCCCCATAGGTGTCATGAACAAGTGGGGTCAAGGTGTTGTGGCTACTCTGTCCTTCCTGTATTGCTAAACAGGGCTCCTGCTAGACGGGAGGGGGTTCTGGTGTGGTCTCCGTATGGAAAAGGGAGCTGCAAAGGAAAAGGATGAGACTCACTGCCGAGACTTCAGTGGAAGTTGGCTCAGGCCCTAGGACAGCATACACAGTAATTTGGCCCTAATTCAGCAGAACACTTATGCACAATGCCTTCAACTGGATTTAAGCACCTCCTTTGAATGCTTTGCTGAATGGAGCCTTAGTCTGTACTAACTGGTGAAAGTTTCCCAAATAAGTACATGAAACAGCATACCCTCTTCTGCATCTTCAGGTCCATCATAAGATTTGTCAATGGCAGCTCTGAAGCTCTCGTTACAGCCCCGACCACGGACCATGTGAGGCCTGGGTCTGTGGAAAGGAAGTTCATTCTTCCTGACTTCAGCCACAGCCGTCTGCAAGCTCTCCAGGGAGCTGGACTTTTTTAAGCCCAGAGTGGGACCAAAATCTTTGCCAGGAGATTCTGGGGAAGGAAAACTTAATGTTTACATTTAAAGTACATAGAAATAAAAGTAATACAATTAGGGCAGTCAAGCAATTAAAAAAAGTAATCACAATTAATTGTGTGATTAAAAAATTAATTAATCGCACTGTTAAGCAATAATAGAATACCATTTATTTAAATATTTTTGGATGTTTTCTATATTTTTAAATATATTGATTTTAATTACAACACAGAATACAAAATGTACAGTGCTCACTTTATATTTATTTTTGAAAACAAAAGAAATAGTATTTTTCAATTCCCCCATTACAAGTACTGTACTGCAATCTCTTTATCATGAAAGTTGAACTTACTAATGTACAATTATGTACAAAAAAGCCTTAATTCAAAAATAAAACACTGTAAAACTTTAGAGCCTACAAGTCCACTCAGTCCTACTTCTTGTTCAGCCAATTGCTCAGACAAAGAAGTTTGTTTACATTTTCATGAGATAATACTGCCTGCTTCTTGTTTACAATGTCACCTGAAAGTGAGAATAGGTGTCGCATGGGACTGTCATAGCCGGTGTTCACAAGATATTTACATGCCATATGCGCTAAAGATTCATAAGTCTCTTCATGCTTCAATCACCATTCTAGAGGACATTAGTTCATGCTGATGACAGGTTCTGCTCAATAATGATTCAAAACAGTGCGGACCAATTCATGTTTATTTTCATCATCTGAGTCAGATGCCACCAGCAGAAGACTGATTTTCCTTTTTGGTGGTTCAGGTTCTATAGTTTCTGCATCCGAGTCTTGCTCTTTTAAGATATCTGAAAGCATGCTCCACATCTCGTCCCTCTCAGATTTTGGAAGGCACTTCAGATTCTTAAACCTTGGGTCAAGTACTGTATCTATCCTTAGAAATCTCACATTCGTACCTTCTTTGCGTTTTGTCAAATCTGCAGTGAAAGTGTTCTTAAAATGAACAACGTGCTGGATCATCATCCGAGACTGCTATAACATGAAATATATGGCAGAATACGGGTAAAACAGAGAAGGAGGTATACAATTCTCCCACAAGGAGTTCAGTCACAAATTGAATTAAAGCATTCTTTTTTTTAAACGAGCGACATCCGCATGGAAGCATGTCCTCTAGAATGGTGGCCAAAGCATGAAGGGGCATACGAATGTTTAGCATATCTGGCATGTAAATACCTTCCAATGCCAGCTACAAAAGTGCCATGCGAACACCTGTTCTCACTTTCAGGTGACACTGTAAACAAGAGGCGGGCAGCATTATCTCCCGTAAATGTAAACGAACTTGTTTGTCTTAGCAATTGGCTGAACAAGAAGTAGGACTGAGTAGACTTGTAGGCTCTAAAGTTTTACACTGTTTTGTTTTTGAGTGCAGTTATGTAACAAAAGAAATATCTACATTTGTAAGTTACACTTTCACGATAAAGAGATTGCACTATGGTACTTGTATGAGGTGAATTGAAAAATACTATTTATTTTGTCTATCATTTTTACAGTGCATATATTTGTAATAAAAAATGAAGTGAGCACTGTATACTTTGTATTTTGTGTTGTAATTGAAATCAATATATTTGAAAATGTTGAAAAACATCCAAAAATATTTAGTAAATTTCAATTGGGATTCTATTATCTAACAGTGCGATTAAAACTGCGATTAATCGTGATTAATTTTTTTGAGTTAATCGCGCGAGTTAACTGCGTTTAATTGACAGCCCTAACAATTATACATGTTTAACTGTACACATCCATTACTCAGTGGCTTTAAAATACAATGCAATCAATGGAATTAATTTTAACAATAACATCAAGATAAACAAAGTTCTATAGAGATTCCAGCTAAGATTTGTCTCTTTACAGAGGAGACATTTTACTAGTGGTGTTCTGGAGCTCCCCTCTGACCAAACTTAAGGTGAGTGTTGCAATGATTCCTGTACCGACAACCAGGGCCAGCTCCAGCTTTTTTGACGCCCCAAGAGGCGAAGAAGAAGAAGAAGAAAAAAAAAAAAAGCCGCGATCGGCGGCAGCTCTACCGCACCGCTTCATTCTTCGGCGGCAATTCGGCGACCGGTCCCTCCCTCCGAGAGGGACCGAGGGACCCACCGCCGAATTGCCACTGAAGACCCGGACGTGCCGCCCCTTTCCATTGGCCGCCCCAAGCACCTGCTTCCTGCGCTGGTTCCTGGAGCCAGCCCTGCCGACAGCAATCACCCCAACTCAGGACATTGCTGTTAGAGATGACGTATCCTTAGAGCTCACAGAAATATTGATGAAAAACAAACGTTTGGCTTTTGGAATGGCTCAGATTGCATGGGTGGTAGACATTTGCAAACAAATTTCTTGTGAGAATAGATCTCCAGATCTCCTACAAGGTCTTTATCCAAAGCCTTCACTTCAAGTCACATAAGCTGAACGCTGTGCTATGCTATCAATACACTCATAATGGTTTTCAGGAACAAAGCATAAACATTTCTAGCAAAACAAACAAAATATAAACTTATTTGCTCAGGGATGCTGCCTCTTTCCTTTTCAGGAGAAAGCAAGTAGATTCTGAGTAGATATCTTCTGTCTATGAACACATCCATCTCACGGCTGACTGAATTTTTGGGGGAGGCTACTGTTAATATAATTGCTGTGCCACACTGCAATTCACCAAGATTTTTCACTTACAAAAACAGATTTCAAGAGGCGGGAAAGCTAAAAAGAAAGTGAGAGTTCTGAGATACACTAATCCGGAGGGAAATGTAGGAAATGCATAGATATGACTCAATTTGAAATAGTATTTTGGTTTTTACTTAATTTGTATACGACAAGCCAGGAAATAGAACCAATAAAGGTAGAAAATAAAAGCAGCTTATGTACTCCAAGGCTTCAGAGTAAGCCATATTAAAAGGCACAATATATAAAACCGTGTCGATAGGTGTTACCACCACAAGTAGCTGAACAAGAGACTATCACATACAATTTCACTGACTGTCCCTATTGAAGAGATTCTAGGATCACAAGAAAACCAGAAATATTGATACTACGCTGTTATTTCAGCAATTCTCGAAAAAGTCTCAGTAATTTTAAATGTCCTTTTTTTTTGTAAAAAATAAGAGCTGAGAAATAAAAAAAATGCAATTAGTGAAATCTTAAAAAGAAATGGGAAAAGCTAAGCATTGGCACCAAATGTCGAATCATCATAATAGTTTACACAAAGCAATTTACACTGCCATTTCCTGGGACTTTGACATGAGGTTAAAAAAAAAAATGAAAAGCCAGAAACCCAGTTTAAGGGAAACCTGGTTGCTAGGTCACGAAGTGCAACCTTCTTTTGTTCATTAATTGCCATTCTGGAGACTACCATTATTGCCAAATTAGCGAGTGCTAAAATGGATTTAGAGCATTGACTTGCATACAACATAAAGGTGCTTAAAATCACTCAAAACGTGTGCATCAGTAAAAGGCACTGTGGTGTCTGTCTCAGGCGGAGAGTGAGGAACAAGAGACAAGGGAAGCATAATCACTGCAAAAGAAAGGGCAAAGTGAAAACCTCTCTGATCAGCACAGAAAGAGCTTTTCAGTCAGAAAACAGCTCTGATTGCTAGGTTTGGACAGGAAGCCACTACACAACTCTCAATAACTTAGAGCATGGTACGTTGCCTCAGCTAAACTAAATACAACCCTGGAACTGGACTGAACCATGAAGCAGACCTAGGGTTAGGACTTCTGTCTGGACAAATGTAGGCAAGGTTATTACAGA
Source organism: Terrapene triunguis (assembly GCF_002925995.2). Lineage (NCBI taxonomy): Eukaryota > Metazoa > Chordata > Testudines > Emydidae > Terrapene > Terrapene triunguis. The sequence continues at coordinate 58,822,251 of NW_020664413.1, read as the reverse complement.
GGTGATGCCTTTGACTTCCATGGGGAGCAGCTGCTGCCTGCATCACTGGCAAATAATTAATAGAGCATCGTTAACAGCAGGTCTGGAGAAGGTCATGCACAGAGTTCCCACCTCCACAAGAAACAAGTAACATATAAAAAACTAGGTACCTTAAATAGAAATAAGCCAGCAATTCAGGCTGGAAGATTATCCTTAACTCATCAATGAAATCCATATCGATTTCCAAATAAGTAGGACATTTTACACAGCATTTGCACTTATACTAAGGCACTGTCAGAGAGGTTAGAGAAAATGGAGAATTTAAAACTATATCACACTAAATATAACCATTTGGGGTGAAATTTCTCACATTGTGTCTGCCTCATGCTGATTTTTTTTTTTTTGAAAGTTTCAGCTAAAATGGTTCAGCTCTTTTTGAGAACAAGGTTAGGGAAACATGGTTTTTTCCCCCAAAGTGGTAGCCATGTTAGTCTGCATCAGCAAAAATGAGGAGTCCTTGTGGCACCTTAGAGACTAAGAAATTTATTTGGGCATAAGCTTTCGTGGGCTAAAACCTACTTCATCAGCTGCATGGAGTGAACAATACAGAGGCAGGTATAAATACACAGCAACGAAAAGATGGGAGTTGCCTTACGGGGGGGGGGGGCAGTGCTAACGAGCCAATTCAATTAAGGTGGAAGTGGGCTATTCTCAACAGTTGACAAGAAGGGGTGAATTCTAATGTGGCCAATGTAACCAAGGTGGCTCATTTCAAACAGTTGACAAGAAGGTCTGAGTATCAGCAGGGGAAAATTAGTTTTTATAGTGACCCATCCACTCCCAGTCTTTATTCAGGCCTAATTTGATGGTGTCAGTTTGCAAATTAATTCCAATTCTGCAGTTTCTCATTGGAATCTGTTTTTGGAGTTTTTTTGTTGAAGAATTGCCACTTTTAAGTCTGTTATTGAGTGTCCAGGGAGATTGAAGTGTTCTCAAATATTCTTACAGATGTTTAACTGAGATGCTCTAGTGCCTCCATGCTTTGGAGCAGGGACTTGAAATTTGGCAGGGGAATAGCCCTGCTGTCAGAATTGTGTTTTACCATGTTCATGAAAATTTGATCTAATTTGGTCAAGTTACGAGCCTCTGAAAATCTTGGTTAGCCCATGCTCAATACAGACTTGTTAAAGTTTGGCAGCTAAATTCTCCGAAGATTCCAATTGTATTGGGCATGTTCTAGCCTCTCACAGCTCCTACATACTGAGTGGAAGGCACATATTCCATCTCCACAGCGTGACTGAGCACGCTCCATTTCAGATCTTCAGAGATGAATCAGGCCTTTTTCTGCAATTGGGCCTCCTGTCACCCAGGGCTGTCGGTGCTGGAACTGAGAACAGAGTGACCATGTATCCTATGCTGTGAATGACCCCTATTGCTAGTGCCTGTTGCATTTCACTGATGAGCAGTCCTGTTTCAAGGACTAAACTTTTTATTATGAATTGACCTATGTATACAAAGAGGCAAGAAACTTCCTACTATTCTATGTAGTTGCAGCCTGCGACTGCCTTGTGCTGGTGTTCTTTGTTTCTGCCCCCAGCCATACAATGTGTCTAAGAAAACAGACTGTATCTGGAGTGTACAGGAAACGTAGCATCTGTACGCTTTCTGGAGGATTTACTTCAAAACACAACTTCCTTTTTTTAGATCCTTTTAAAAATTTCCTGACGGAACTAAAACACTACCAAACTATTACAAATACAGTAACTCTGACTCAACTGTTCAGGTCACTTAAACACAACCCTAACATGCCTCATTCAATCTCTTAGGGCGTTTCAGCAGTCTTCCCAATCTGCTGCATTGCAAACCCTCTTTTGTCAAATCCTCATTTGTAACAGACTGGTCAGTCTCATAGTCAATAACAGGGTCAGTTTATGAATTGCTTTAATCTTAAGTGAAGTGAGAGCAGACACATAACCATGCCAAGTTGTCAGGTATCTTTGAGCAGACACTTACGATTCCTTAGTAAGATTTTGCCTTCATCTGAGATCACTGAGTATGAGCGAGGTGACTCTTCCATCACTTTAACTTTGACTGGTCAGTGCCCCTCTTGCCCAATTCTCACTGACTCTTTGTTTTCTTAACTGTGGGAGGTCTTGCTTTTTTATTGTAAAATTTTGTCTGATTGTACTTTCCCAGTCCTTTCCTCACTATCAACAGACTTCTTCGGCTATGGCTACACTAGAGCTGCTAGTGGAGCTGCTCTAAGCCAATGGGAAAGACCTCTCCCGTTGAATTAATTAGTCCACCCCCAACAAGTGGCGAAATCTATGTCAGCAGGAGAAGCTCTCCCGCTGACATCATCTGTCAACACCGGCACTTAAGTTGGCATAAGTTATATTGCTCAGGGGGGTGGCTAATTCACGCCCCGAGTGATATAACTTATGTCGACTTACGCTGTAGCGTAGCCATAGCCTTGGACATCCTTTGTTTTTATCTGGTAATTGAGTATTTATACATCAGTTGTAGAGGAGTTCTGTACTTCTGACATGTTCCACAGCTGCTTGCCATTACTTTGATGTCACTATTCATCTGCGGCCAGAAAACAACTTCTCTAGCTCTCCTTTTTGATTTGGTCATTCCCAGGTACCCTTCATGTATTCACTCCAATATTTTCCTTCTCATCACTTGGAGAACCACAATGTGTGTTCCCTTCAAGAGCACTCCTGAGATCACTGAAACCTCCTTTTTACAGCAGGGGTATGCCGGTGGGAAGGGTTGATTTTTGACTCCTTTGCTTATTGCTTGCATCACTCCTTGCAGCATTTCATTTTTAGCTGTTTCTGTATATGATTCATCCCATATACCTGCCACTTGTCATGTTCACATGCATGTTTACTGTCCGTTCCAGGCTATGTATTGTCAGATGGAGCTTGTGCTCTTGGGAGAGTGTCTGCCTTTACTATGTGGCATCAATAGGCGCCAACTCCATGGGTGCTCCAGGGCTAGAGTACCCACAGAAAAAAGTTAGCAGGTGCTTAGCACCCACTGGCAGCCAGCTCCTCCCTGTCCCCTCCTCAGTGCCTCCTGCCCACCGATCAACTCCTCCCCTCCCCGCCCAGTGCTCTTGCCCGCCACGATCAGCTGTTCCACGGCATGCAGGAGGCAATAGCAGGGAGGGGGAGGAGCGGGGATGGGGCATACTCGGTGGAGGGGGCGGAACTGGGCAGAAAAGGAAGAGGCGGGGCGGCACCTTGGGGAAAGGGATGGGTGGGGTGAGGGTCTGGGGCAGCGTCTTGGGGGAAGGTGTGGGTGGGGCAGAGCAGGGGCGGTGTCTTGGGGGAAGGGGTGGAGTGTGGGTGGGGCCTGGGGCTGAGCAGAGGTTGGGCACCCCCAGGGAAAGGAAAAAGCTGGCACCTGTGGTGGCATCAGCTGGCACTCCAGGGTTACATCATACTTTTTCTTTTTCAAAAGCAGTCACTGTATCGTTGGTGGTGCTTCACCAAGCCCCTTTTTGTGTAGTGCAGTCAGTGGTTTGTGAGAGTTTCTGCTTTGGCACTCCGACTATAGGGAAAGTCATGTAAGTCATGTTCAGGTTTACTTGAATCTTTGATTGATTGGAAAAGCTACCCTCAGAGGTCAATCTCTCCCAAGTATGTAATTTCTGTTTGAAATTGACATTTGGTCTTATTCAATTGGTTATTAGCTCTTACAATTTACTGTACTCTCCTCATTCCTGATGCTCAATCACAGAACTGGCCCAAATTATTACGTCATCGATGTACACTTTTACGCCTGCCAGACCCTCTAGCAAATGGCTCATTGTACGGTGAAATACTTCTTGAGCCAAACATACGCCAAAAAACAGTCCTAGGAAGCAGTATCTGCCAAGGTCTGTTTTGAAAGTGCAGATCTTGGAGGTCTCCGTGTTCAAAAGATGATCTGCCAAAATCCCCTCGATGCGTCTAATTTGCTGAAGAATTTGGCTCCTGCTGTTTCAGACAACAGTTCACGTCTTTGTGGGCAACTGGAAGTATTCTCTTTTTATGTTTTTGTTCAGCTCCTTAGGGTCTGAACACAGCCCTTTTTTCTCTACAATTATTAAAGAGCGAATCCAACTGGTTGACTCTTCTCTTCTCCAAATGATAGTATTTGATGTCATGTTTTGCAACTCCTCGTCTAGCCTCTCTTTTAAGGTTTTTGAGCTTTTCATGTAGCATGCACCACAGGGTCTGCATCTTCTCTTAACCGTATCTTGTATTTTACTGGGAGACATCAATTTCCTGTGAATACAGCTTTACGTGATCATAGCAATACTTGAATATCCAGTTCTATGTTATCTTTATGACTCTCTATAGCCATACATCCTCTTAACAAGACCAAGCGTCTCTCGTGTGTAGGCACAAGTCTGGTTGCTTGTCTCCGTGTATTATCACAAACTCTTGTTTTATGATTTCCCTTTGTATTGAAGCATCAGTGTGTACTCTCCCAACACTGGAATTGTTCCTCCATTATAGACTTTCATAGACACTTTTTAAACTCCCACTTTCCTGTGCTCCTTACATCTCAATTTCATTTTCTGTTATCACATTTACTTGTGCCCCAGTGTCTATCTTGTATCTCACATAAGTGCCATTTGTGCACATTTTAATTAGCCAATCTTTTGAGTTTTCAGCCTCCTCCAACATTGTGCTTAAGAACAGCTTTTTCTCTTCACTTCAGGAATTCCTTTCTGCACCCAATACATGCACTTTCTCTGCACATTTTAGCACAATGGTTGGGTTTATTACAGTTTCTACATATTTGCCTGAATGCTGGGCATTTCCTATACACATGCTGGTTGCCTCATCACTGGCATTGCTTCCTGGTTTCCATCCTTGGCCAATTTATTTTTTGTGAACTTTCCCTTGCTGGTTAAGTTCGGATACTCACAGTTATGTGGTGTGTGTCTTTCTCTAGGCTTTGTTGTTGTTTAAGATGCTTGGCATACACATATTGCTCTTTCTAGTGTCAGATCCATCTCCCTTAGTAACTGTTCATAGACTTTGTTATTGTTACACCACAGAACAATGTGGTCTTTAAAGAGAGTCTTTTAATATTTCATATTCACAGGACTGACTTTTTAGTTTTAAGTCTGACAAACTCCTCTATTGTTTCCCCTTCATTCTGTGGTCTCATCCTGGACATCTCTTTCATCAGTACATTTTTTCTACGAACAAAATGATCCTTAAACATTTTCATTATTTCTGCAAAGCTTTTCTCTCCTTCCCCACCACCATCTGTATGGAACACACCGTATACATCTAAGGCTTCTGTGTCTGCCACTGTTAACAGCAGATCAATCTTTTGCTCATCCTCCAGTTTATTTGCCCCAGTGGCTTTCACATACAGCTCATACTGCTGTTTGAATTGTTTCTAGGCATATTCAGCTTTTCCACTGATTCTCATGGCTGGTGGAGGAGTCACTTGCAGTTGCACAGGCTCTTTAATAGCCAGTTCAATGTTACCTCTCACTAGGTTTTCCAGCATGCTGTGCCCCATTCCTGGCACCACAGTGTATCTCACTGCTGAGCAGCGTGGCATCAAGATACACTCTTTATTATGAACAGGGACTATGGACAGCAGTGAAGTAACAAACTCTCTACTGCTCTGTGTCGCTGCAGCCTGCAACTGCTCCAAGTCAGGCTGCCTAGTTTCTGCACCAGCAGGAAGTGTGCCGAGGCATCAAAGACTGCATGAAAAGTGTCCAAGTGTGACATCTCTACACTCTCTGGAGGATTCACCCTACAGCCCAGTGCCTATGCACTAATGATGATGATGAGGAAACAGTCTGACTCGAATGCAGAGGGGTAGGGAATGGGGTCTGGGAAGGGGAACAGTAGAGGGTGGGATGACAGGCAGGAACTCAGGAGGGAGGGGTGTTAAAAACAGGAGGAGATGGGGGATAGGAACAAGAAAAATAATAGAGGCAGAAGCAGGAGGAAGATAGGGGAGGACAGGAACAAGAATAGGGCAAGAGGGGTGTGCAGCAGAGGAGGGGAAAGAGGTACGAAGGGGTGGGATGGAAGCAGAAGGGGACACAGGAAGATGACTCTGTAACCCCTTAAGAGCAATCCCTTACAGAATTTGGAACTGAACCCACTATTCCGGAGTCTCTACACTCCCTTACTGTGTAGCAAATAGCTGTGAAGCCAACTGGCAAAGTGCATGTCTCCATCCCCATCCATATAGAAGGTAACCACCTTCTACTGCTACCAGTTGCTCAAGTGATAGAAGACTGTTCTATGGATATAAAGATTGCAGCGCTACAGATGACCCATGTGGGGGTCAATATAATTCCACATAAAGAAACGATGGTTATTTTTTAAATTGTAAGTGTTTTTATTTTTTAAATGCAGTCGCTTACATAGAGAGAGAGCATTGTTCATGTTGCAAAGTCAAGCACTCAGAACTTAGGAAATGCCAGAATTAAAGTTACTTGCACAACCTTAATTTGTCCTGACACCAAGCTTTAAACCCTGTCCCCTCATCTGCTCATGTTTCTATACGCCACCTTATTGAGCTCCTGCCCATCACTCTACCCAACACCTCTTCCCCATCCCACCACACCCCTCAGACAGTTTGTGTGTAGATATTAAGATGCAGTCTTTCGTTACATGATACCATATTATCCAGTACAATCTGGGTTGTGAGAGAAGACTCTTAAATCTTCAACAATTGCATGGGAAACACAAAGTTATTGGCAAAGTATTCAACTTTTTGTATAAGCATTCTTTATTTTGCCAGCTTGTCCTACCGTGAAAGTCCCTCTGAGGAATTAATTTTAGCAATAACTAGGAATTTCCTGTTTTTTTCCCCTAAGAACACTTAGTCACTTTCATGTAATGTTTTAGGTTTGCTGTTCAAAAAGAGAGAGAAAAAAAGAGCACTATTTATTTATCTAGTAAATTCAGTCAAATGCTTCATTAAATAATTGAAATCCTTGCTAATGTCCCTAAAATTAAAGCAAAAGTTCAATAGCTTGTGATCATTTTATGGCCTATTATAAAATATTGTGTTACCTTCAAAAGATGTGCCAAAATACTAAAGATTAACTACACTTCCCACTCACTAGAAATGAAAGTGAAATTTCATCTGTGAGCTCCCCATATTCTGTCATTTTAAAAGGTATCTTCATTTATTCAAAAGCTTATCAAGGCCCTTCTCTAACAGATTAATAGTTGAGCATTTAGTTCCCCTTTTCCTCAGGCTATAATCATTTAGTCTGAGATTTCATTGGCAACACTGGAACTTCCCACTCTAGCACTAAAATCTGCCAATGAAAGAATATCTGAATCCAGATGAACATTGATTAAATTTTTCATTATTGATGACAGTGCTATCAATTATTAAATTATTCCCTTATTAAAATGGGAATATTTAGTGAAGGTGTTTACTTTAAGAGGAGAGTTAGGTCTAACTCTCAGCCAGTTTTACAGTTAACACCTTTTCCATTTCAGTTTTTATTTCCTTCATCTTTTTCCGTGAGGCTGTGACAATCGTGCTAGTCAATCTACTTGTTAAGAGATGTAGGAACTGCCACAAATAGGCAAACCAATGACCCCTCTACTTTACTATCCTTTCACAGACAGTGGCCATTATCAGATGCTTTAAGATGCACAAAACCCCATAATGAACAATTATGGAATAGACTGCTCTTTGTGGAAGTTTTCCCCTTACCCCCTCCCCACCAGCAATTTATGATTGGCTTATATGGTGAAGCATGAGAATTTATATCCCTTGTACAAAATCCATCCTATGCAATAACTGTAGATATTCTTACTGTTCATGTAAATATCTATTCCTTTACTGATTCCTAACAAGATTTTGGGCACAAATAGTGAAGCAATGAGTTTCACAGGTTAATTCACCGTGTACAAAATATTTCCTATCATCAGTTTTAAATTTGTTGTGTTTTCATTTTATCGGATGTCCCCTTGTTCTAGTTTTATAATAAAGGGTAAATAGGAGCACCTGATTTACTTTTTGTAAGCTGTTCATTATTTTATATATCTTTACTTCTAAAATACATATTCCTAATTTTTAAAATCTCCTCTCCTATGTATATTTCCTTTCTTCTGACAATTTTGGCCTTTCTCGGGACCCTTTCTGTTGATGCCACAACCCTTTTGTGACAGACTGATCTGAACTTAACCGTAGTGTCCAAAAAGTGGGTGAATCCTTCTCTATTATCCTTTGTAGATCATCTTTACTCAAATTGTCAGTCTATTATTAGTTTTCTCTTACTGATGAATCAGTTCTCTTATATCCCTTGATAAATCTGTTTTGCTCCTAATACACTAAGTTTAAAAACGGTCTGCTAGTAGAGCATAAGCAGCATATGTGAAAAATCCTCTGAGTTATGAATGGCTGTTTGGTTTGACAATGTCCATACTATTTATACAGTATTCATAAGCAGTTTTTTTTCATATGGTTCTTTGGGTACTAGTTGTTGTTCTTATGAATACCTGAATTCACATGTAAACCAGGATATTTGTGTTCAAACAAGAGGCTTCTTCATTCATTATTTTTCCAGAAACAATACCCTGGGACTTAGGTGACCAATTAAACATCACAAACAAACAAAAACAGCAAATAATGAAGGTTGAATCAGCTGTGTAAAGTCCTATGTTGAAAACTGCTAATCTAGATGATTCAGTGAATACTTATGAACAAAGAATATATTAATAAAATCAGGAATAGTTCATAAACAGAAACAGGACCAATTCAAAATGAATAATTCTGACAGTGTTTATGTGCAATATTCCAAGATCTAAATTTAGCTTATGCTATGCAGATCTTTCTTTCTTTCCATGATGGCTCGAATAATTATCTCCTAGGCTAACTTCCAAAGTATTGGAGGTCATGTCTTTCTGATCTCAGTGATTTCTTTCCTTGGAGACCAACATTTATTTTGGACCATATGTTAGGTGGGCAATTTCCCTCTTACTGACCCTGGTCAAAGAAGCAACCTATAAGTGATTATCTTTAACAGGAAAACGGTGTCATGTGTAGCTCTATTGTTTGCCTGATTCATTCTTTGACACCAATATGATAACTATGTTCTTCTTTGATATACAAATAGAGGACAAGTTTTCTTCCTGTTTCTACCTTTCCGTCTTTGTAGGGGTCATACATTTCCATTCACATCCCATCTCTCTCTCTCCAACATGCAAACAAACCTACCCCTTAATCTCTTATGCCAGATGGGAACAGACCAGGTTGAGGCATGCTGCCCCTTGTTCAGCCACCTAAAAGACTGGTAAATAGGTAAATAATGCAACCATTATGGGGAGAAGTGGCCATCCAGAAAGGTGGGGGGGAACGGGGTTGAAGAAAGAGGGGAACAGGAAGAGGTATCAACCTGTATTGGCTATGTTAATAAAAAAAGCCCCTAAAACAGCCTGAACTCATGTTTATCATTAATATTATATTGTATATGGTGATTCCTCATAATAACAAAAATGAGAATAACATGCTTAAGAGAGAGTATTTGGAGCTATAACGTGGTTACGACCATTTCTGAAGAAAAATGGAAGGGAAAGGGGAATGGAATAATTGTTAAATACAATGTTGTATTGGATTATGAATGGTCAGGAATTAGATTTACTGAAACCCTGAATACGTATTACTACTTTCTGCTGCATGGTGCATGCTGAGAGTGGGTTTTTTTTATAGCTGAACAGGCAAAAAAGAATTTTTACCAAAGGAGAGTGGATATCCTACCATTTACACCTCTGGGAACTGGGACAATGTGAAGATCGTTAACAAAACCACTCCCAGCAGCCAGACTACTCAACTACAGAGTCATTTGGCAAAGAATAACCTGACCCAAACTTGACTTGACTTGGGCATATGACCTCGATCTTTTGCTTACATGCAAAGGAACTGATGGAATAGGTTGCATTTTGTACGAATGTGCTGATACCCATGTGTGTGCTGATGTTAAACTAAAAATGTGTTTGGTCAACTGATTAATTTACACTAGTAAATAAGCAGACAATGTACTGCTATTTTTAACTTGACAAAGCAGAGTTGAAAAGGAAAACAGAATTACAGAAGCACTGTAGCTCTCAGTCAAGGAGAGTAAGGCAGGGTCACAACGGTACAGAATCTTACGGTATTGGTATCAAGCTCATACAATGGTGCCTTCAGGCTTCCCAAAAATCACACACAGAAGGATTCAAACTACAGTAAAGTATACAAGAACAACAGACTTGGTCAACTTAAGGTCAGGGGGAGAATTTCCAAAGGCAAAAGGGGAGGTAGGCAGCCAGTGAAAGTAGATTGCCTAATTCTCCTGTATGCCTTTGAAAATCCTCCTCTAAATAAATTAATGTATAAAAGAAAAAGTGTAAGTTTCCCTTCTAATAAGCACTAGGTCACAAGAGAAAGTAGTTGTCATTAACAACAACCTGGTGCGCTAGGCACCTCAGAAAACAGAAAGATAGTCATGGTCCCTGCCCACAAGGGTCTCGTAAGATTATACAGTGACTCAGTTAATTCATATTCACTTTTTTGCAAACAGTCTTAGTTTAACATGATTACATATATTTCTGGTAGGCGTCACAATGTATACAGTTGAAAAGGACTTCTTCTCTCTCTCTCTCACTCAAATTTTCCTGAAACATCAACTGCTCAGATGCTCAGAATGATTTGGAAAGGAGGGATTTCAAAGTCATTGCACTGTTTAGTTTGTGCTTTTCAAGCAAGCAGCTATCAGAGGCTATTTCTGTAGAGAGACCTTAATGATGCTATGGCCCTTTCAGCACTGGTTCATTTAGCATGGAAGACATTATGAAAAACTTGATAAAAGCAAGGAAAATGTGCTAAATTTCCTGCACTCACAAATAAGAGATAACATGCATCTTCTAGTTGGTTTATACTTCAAGCCAAGTATCCTAAATTAGAAGCAGAAATACCAAGTGCTGAATAACGTTACACCTGACAGATACATCTAAGAAAGAAAAATCAACACAATCGGGGAATTTAACAAGTTCTCTGATTGAAAAAGTTTGCTACAGACTTAAGATTTACTGACATTTCAATCTACTTTACTGTACATCATGATTGCAAATTAGTTCATACTTGTATGATCTACAATTTCAACTATGAATAATGGCGGTTTACATCTTGAAGGCCAGGAAAGGATGCCGTTCGTTAGCTGAGGAGGAAATGCATGGACTAATGCAGTCACTAGATATTAGTCAGAAATGCAGGACTATGCTGTGCTGGGAACGAACACTGGTGTAGCCATTCTCGACAGTCTACCACTAACAGATATTGCAGTTGTGAGGCAATGTGTTAATATTTCAAGAAGAAAAACTGCCTGTCACTAAACATGAGTTTTTCTATACATCTCTGCAAAATGGTAATGAGCTTCACAGAGTCACAGAAATAAGAGTACAAATTAAAAAGAAAGGTAGTTTCAAGCAAAGGCCTGTTTAGCTTCGTGATGAACATTTTAGACAAAATACAAACTAAGTTAGTCTCTTCACAAAATTTGATGCCCCCTATTAGAATAATTAGCTTTCTTTATTTGATGGCACAGTTTAACCTCTGACACAACCTTTTACTTTATACCACAGCACTACATGCAGCAAAATGTTTTCATAGGAAATTTGAGTCTCTATCCCAAGATAGCTTGTAGTTTTTTCCCATTTGGTGCAAATTGAGGGGCCTGCAGTTAGTGTGACTCTAGGAATAAATTAAGCTACTTTACAGTCTTCAAAACAGAAGATTTCTCCTAAGGATGATTTATGTCTATTAAATGCATTCTAGGATTTAGCTGTTACAAGCTACTAGTGGAGAATGCATATGGGAAAGGCCAAACAGACTGGAGAATCTCCAGGTTTCAGAAAATATGATTCCGAGTGAGTTCAGGCAATTTGTAAATTGATCAGTCCAAAACTGAAAAGTAGTAAGAGTTCCAGTGCCCTGTTTACTTTGATTCCCCGCTGTCTCTGATAAAAATCACAGATCTTTTCCATGCTACAGATGACTAGGGGACGTGATACTTTCGATAAATCGATCTAGATTACAAAGGCACAGACATTTTAAAACAATCCAATCCAAAGCTGCACAATAAATGAGGGGCCTAATGCTAATATCCACGCAACTTCACTTCTGTGTGTGTGAGAACATGGGGCTATCTACAACGTTAAATTTTACTTCTGAGCACAGTAGCATGATTCTTCATAGACTGTAGGAGGAAGGATGATATGGGGGAAAATAAGGCAAATCAATTAGACAACATTTCTTTGAGAGAGACTTCTTTTTACTGAGAAATATGAAAAAAGTGGACATTTATACAAAATGCCATTTACTTTGCTAGTTTCAGTTTCCCTTTCTTTAGTTGCAAATATTTTCATTTGAGCCTTCTCACTCAGCTTCTGTTCTTGCTTGATACTGCAGTGAAGTAATAACCTTGTTTTTATTACATCAGTCTGTTGCTAAGGAAATGACAGATATCTCAAATCCACAATAATGACTTGTCTCAGAAACAAATTCAGACCCTGATTCTGCACTGTATTATGCACAGGAGAACCCCTGCATCTGCTTCAACATGGCTGCGTGTGGGCACAGGGAACTACCCATGTGCAACACAATAAGACCTGATAGGCTGAGGAAGAAAACTCTCGTTTAAACAATAAAAGCTCTGATAATCAGCAAAATAGGCAGTTTTTCTAAATAAATAAATAAATAAATAAATAAAAGATACACGGTACATGGATTTGTTTTAAGACAGGCGTATTTTCCCAGTGTGACATTTTGTTGTTCCTTTAAATTTAGGCTATCTATACATTGGCAAATACTGCCCCTTTTGCAATGACTTCAATGTAAAAAGCTTGCCTTAATTTTCTGTATTAGATGTGGATTAATGCCAAAGAAAGAAAGGAAGTGGAACATCTTTTCAAAATGTTAATCATGGTAGAGCACAGTAGGTCCACAGTGTAGAACAGGATAGAGATCTGGTGAGTGACACAAAGCACTGTTGCCCCAGGGACTGGAAATATGGAGCCTGATGCTATTTCATTAGAATCAAAGGTAAAAACCCCATTGACTTCAAGTCAATGGAAATTATACTTATAGCTTTGATTTGGTAAAGCACTCCAGCAAATGCTTAACTTTAGACACATATTTAAATCCATCTATATTTAGCCAAGTAATTAAGCATATGCTTTAAGTTAAGCCTATTCTTAAATTCCACTGACTTCAGTGGGATTTAGGCATGTATTTAAACTGTTTGTTGAATGAGGGCCAGAGTAACCACTTAATCATCTTAGGCTCCGATCTTGCAATCAGATTTTTTAGAAACATACCTTATATAAATATCTATATTGAAATTAAAAACAGAAAATAAAAAATCTTATTATGAACTTCTAGCTTTTCAGTGTTTTCTAATTGAAGCTGTTTCTGAGTTATTTGCATGTGAATGAAAAAAATCCTTTTAAAATCAGTCATCTTATTTACAATTGATTAAATTAAGAAGTGCCAAGCCAATTTTTTACAGCAAGTTTCAGTCTGGACACATTTTTACAAACACACACCCCCATATGGGGCTCCGCGGTGAAAAATTTTTCAAGAATCATTTTGGGGATTAATCAAGGGTATTATAGCAACATGGGAAGATTATCGTTATTATAAAAGAAAAGCCAGGGTTAGGAGAGCGAAGAAAAACATTTCAATGTTACTGATTTAACCTGCAATTAAAAAAAAAATCATTGCATAAAATAATCCTTTTTTTTTTCCCTTCTGCAGAAATTAGAAGACTAGCGGAAAACTAAATCTCTAACAAAATAAATGGGAGAAAATCCTTTGCTTATAAAATATTTCTTCTGTACACCTGCCTGCTCCCTGCTCAGTGAGTCCTGCATACTGGAGATGTTTATGAGTTCATTTTATTGCCGTTCCCCCCCCCCCCTCCTGTAACTGCCCAACAGCCACTCTCATTTAAGAAGCTCTAAATATTGTTGCCATGGGTGACACATGAACACGGAGCAAGGGAAAGCTCGGCTAATAAAAAGGCTTTTCACAGCATTTCAGCCTTTGCTCATAAGTAAAGTTAAAATTTATGGCTTTTAAAATACTGGATCTGGGAGAGGTCAGGTTAAATGGCTGCTAGTAATAAAAGGAATCAATATGCCACAGCATCTGAAGCAGCCAGCAAACTGAATAAACACTTAATCCAAATCCACTTGGACCTGAATTAAAGGAACATAAAATACTGTATTTTCTTTGTTTGCCCTCCATCAGTCAATAGTTTGCATTGCTGGGTCCCCTCGAATTCCACACAGGAAAAGAAACAAACATTTGTTGGCCAAGTGGCAATTAAACCCTATGTCAAGGCCCTGAGGAATTATGTGGGCATTAACCTTATCAGAAAACCACTTTTAGATTAGCAGACTACAAACACAAATGCATCTCCGTCTGTGAAGACCCTGCAACACTTATGCACAAAAGCTCCAGTGGACATTGAGATTTTCAGTCTCAAGCGCTTCCCCTAGTACATTTCAGCCACCTACCCCCTTAACTGTAATCCCCGAGTGCAAACAAAATCACCTATAGCAATAATTAGTATGTCCAGTAGTACAGAAACCTTGACAGATTAGTCTTCATTGCACTTGAAAACAAAACAGAATCAAAGAACAGAACTGCTTTCAGGTCTCTTAATCCTAAACCTAAATTTGGCTCAATTTGTGACTAGATTTTCAAGAGTCATCATGCAAACCCATTTTTTTGTACTTATCTACATGTGTTTATGAGGAAATGTGCTGGTTAAGTTTCAGCCTGGGAAATTATCACACTTTTTGCCAGAAGATGCCTTTAAATTACCTACATAGAAGATGCAGATTCATTTGAGACCCATGCACACAGGTTACTTCACAGAAACATTGATGCATTTGAAATTACAGGTTATAAACTTACATCATTTTTTTCTTGGAAAAGGGTTAAAAAAAGCCAGTGTATCTAAACTAAAACAAAAATACAGCTCTCAAACTGGCAAATACAGAATTTTATCAGACCTATTATTAATCAAGAAAAGGGGTTCTATGGTACATCTCTCTTTCAAAAAGTCCAAAAGATCTGGGAAAGGATTATGTAGGTTTTCTACAAAAGTGCCCTCAACAAAAGGTCCTTTTTATCCCCTTCTGTGTTCTAAAAAAATTATCAGAATTTTTAAAAAGTTTTTTATTATAGCTTTCTCAATAGCCGGAGCTACAGCTGAAGTTACATTAGGACTTTCTTTCTTGAAATTATCCTGAAACTTTCCATGCATGGTCCCAGCCCAGAGATGAAGTCTTGTTGTTTTTTTTGTATTTGGTGGGATTTTTTTTGGCAAATGGGGGGGGGGGGGAATAAATGAAACTCCCTTCAACTATGTTTGAGTTACTGAGTAGTGGAAAAAGAACATTTTTACATAAGTATAATACTCTTTTCCCATTCACCAAAAACTCAGAAAATCTTCCAAACTTTGCATGTAAATAGCCTGAGAACTAGATTCCTTTCTAGGATTTGGGGAGAAGGGAAGTTTAATTTCCATGTCTGGTTTATGTCCTCTAACTTTATTTGGATCTGCGTAATTTTGGCAATAGTCTTGCATCTACAGAACATTTCCCACAGGCAAGAGAATATGCAGACATATTTCAGATTCATTGTTAGCAATACTTAGATGAGCAATTAACAAGCAATTATCTGTCCATTCGCCCACCCGCAGCTAAAAAGGGATACTCGCAAATGCTCCTTAACCGACAACTTTGGTAAGATACAAGTGGTAAACTCTGGAAGGCAAAAGGGATGTGGGGGAAAAATAAGTAAATTAAGAAAAACTTTAGTACCGAGCAGACTGATTTTATGGCTTTTTCCATGAAAGTGAATCGTTATAAAAACATGTCCAATTCAGGCAGAAAGTGGCAAAAAAAAATGTTCTTCTAAGCAGCTACAACAGAAGGTCTTACAAAGTATTATACAATATGCAAAGACACGGACTAATATGACATTTGGCAGCCTTGCTGGGATTAGCTGGCATCCGCAACTGGCTTACAAACCCGGCCTCAGCTAAAAATACAACAAAAAATACCTCCTTAGCTACCTATGTTGATTAAGGTTGAGGCTTAATTCTATCATGTATTACTTTGTATTTTACATCTGTTTGGGTACATGGTGCTATCTATCCTTCTTAAAAGAGTTTTGTAGCTCCCCCATGAGATTTCTATGTCATGATGTGTTCCTTCAGTACAAAAGTTATTTTTAAAAAGAAATTGGCAAGAGTGAATGAGAGACCAAATAAAGCTAGTTTCCTCAAATCTGTATTTTTGTAAAACCCACTCCACTCAGACATTTACAAAATATGCTCTAACCCTAAATATCATCTTGAAAGACTAAGCCTTCCTAAATCTCTTCTTGTTAGTCTCCTCTGTCTCCATTACCATTACAGCCTTTTCCCAATATTATTCGGAGGATTTTGACGTCTGCCTTTTAAAACCCTTAAATAAGCCTTACCATACTACTAATTTCTTGTGTGTTTAAACAGTTGACAAATACATACACAGTTCTGTACTGCTAAGACTTGTTTTAATTGCAAATTATAAATATGTGGGTAGGATTGTTGCTCCAAAAGAGTGAATCTCCTCCTCCATCTCCTCCCTTTTTTGCATGGTTCACACCTATGCACATGGTTTAAATACAGCGGGCAAGATTACTACTTCAAGCAAATGAATGCCTAAATGTAGGGTGACCAGA